>NW_022900938.1:37407861-37431900 GCF_012274545.1 Fukomys damarensis | reverse complement strand
AAAAAAAAAAAAAAAAAAAAAAAAAAAAAAAAAGTAGTGGCATCCTCAAAATCTAATAAGATAGTATTTATAGAAGTATACTAATGATAGCTTATTGGATATTCATCACTATCTAGGCACTCTTACGTATTTAAACCTTACAATAAACCTCAAAAGATACTATTTTTGTTTTTTGGGTTTTTGGTTTGTTTTATTTTTGTTTTGGTTTTGGTTTGGGGTTTTTTTGTTTTGTTTTGTTTTTTGTTTTTTGTTTTGTTTTTTGTTTTGTTTTTGTTTTTGTACCAGGTATCAAACTTGGGTCCTTGCACTGAGCTAAATCCCCAGCCTAAAAGATACTATTTTTTATTTCATTTATAGATGATGTTGTAGTCAGGGTTTGCAAAGGAATAGATTTAATACAGGACACATAACTTAAAAGATTATTTTATAATATTCACCCACAAAGTCAAATACAGAGGAGTATGCGATCTGTTCACACGCTAGAGACCCAAAGAATCCAGACGAGAGCCTGAATCTCATGGCAATGTCCCACAGAAGTCCAGCTGAAGGCCTAGAGCCCAAGGCAGTGTCCTCCATGAGTCCAGCCAGAGGCCTAGAGCCCATGGCAATGTTTCATGCTTGTCTGTATCTAGAATCGACACCCAGAAGGCCTAAAGGCCAGTGGTGGAAGCTAGAACAGGTGCAGTGGCAGGGTGAAGGATCTGTGCCACCGGGCTGAGGAAGTGACTGTTAAGGTGAAGATCAGAGCTCCTCTGAAGAAAACAGCAGCCATTCCCAGCAACAGCAAGGCCCCCAGCTCCTCTGATGATGAGAACAGCCAAGTTCATATCAGGAAAACCAGATGCAGCAAGCTTCTCCAGGAAAATCAACAGCACGCAATTCTTCTTTTCTAGTTCTTTTTTTTTGTGCCATTGGCAACAATTTTCAGGTGGTCTTCTGTTCAGCTGGGCATACCAAGTTGACCAATAGTTAATCCACCAAAATGGAAAAATCAAGGTGTAGATGGAATGGTTAAATCACTCATGGTAACACAGCTACAAGAATCTCAATGCATTTTATATGGGTTATAATATACTGAATCCTCGAGTTATAGGATAACTGCTCTCTTTAGTCAACTCCCACATTCACATCAAAATCTTTAAAACTATTCCCCAGAACACCCCTAAGAGATTCTAAAACTACTACTCCACAGAAGCCTACTTCATTCCTTTGTTTTTCCAAAACATGAAAATTGCAGGGTTGGAGGTATATCTTGTAATGGGAGCACATGCTTAGCAGGTATGAGGTCCTGGATTCAATGCCTAGCACCCACATTAATCAATTAAAAATAAAATATATAATTTTCAAAAGAAATTAATCTAATTCATAATTCTTTTTTTCTTTTTATTGAGTTTATTGGTACAATCTAGGTATACAGTACAATTATATTCATTACTGGGATCCTGTACCTTCACATGACAGGTCTTGGCTCTCATTTTTCCCCTTTGTCCCTGCCCTTCACCTCCTCCTCCCCTCCCCATTTACAAATGCTTTATTTCCATTTTTTTATAATTTTTCTTTTCCCTTATTGCCTTTCCTCTAACAAATGAGGTTGAGCCTTTCCTTTAAAACTATAAACTGAACATATCAAAGGGAACAAGATGGAAAATCAGTTTGGCTAGACCTATGGAAAACAAAAAGCGTTAAGACAAGGGTTTATCCTATGTCTTATGTCAACAATTCCTAATTCCTCATGTCTGCATACCTTATGGCCTCAAAGAGAGTTCAGTATGTTCAGAATAATGAAAAACCCGGACACTGTGCCTCTACTTGGTTATGTTGTATCTATCTGACCTAGCTGATTTCAAACCAAGGAACTTTGAACCTAGGAAGGAATACATTTAGTTTAATTACTAAACAAATGGTTTGCTTGGCTTCAGTTAGGTATGTCATTATTTATGCCCTAATTAGTGTAGGAGCACTTTAGTGTCTATATAAGTAATACATGTCAACTGCCTCAAGCATTTTCTCTACACTACGTATATATTTTTTCTATACAAATAAAATGGCTTCATTTTTAATTTTTCAATTAACACATAGTAATCTTCAGCCATACCACTCTGAACGCACACGATCTCATCAATTATCATACAGTAAGTGTACGTACTTAAGTGCAGTGTGGCAATTTAATACATATATACAATGTCTAATAATCAAATAAGAGTAATTAGTTTCCTCTCTTTAAACAATCATTTCTTTTGAGATGGGAAAATTTGAAATCCTCTCTTCTAGTTTTTTATAAAATATGTAACAAATTATTGTGAACTGTACTCATTCTACTGTGCTGTAGAGCACTTTCCTATGTGAAGGTACTTTTATACCCATATCCAGCCTCTCTCTGCCTCTTCAACCCTGCATAGCCTCTAGTGAACGCTATTCTGCTCTCTACTTCTATGCAATCAACTTTTTTAGCACATCTTAAAACATAAGTCATTATTTATGAATCCATAAAGTGTTAAGCAACAAAACTTACCATTGTCAAAAACTCTCACATTTGTACAACTTAAAGACTTCTTATTCCTTGGAAAAAAATCAATGGAAGTTATTCACATATGTTAAAGAACCATCTCAAAACTACTTTTTCTATAAATACATATTGTATAAGTAAGCCAAATGTACATAATGTAATTTAGCTACACTTGGCATCCTAAAAACACTTGAGAGAGTATAGACTAAATCATTCACTAAATTCTATAATATTCTGTCACTATATCATAATATTTTATATGCAAAATATGCCCTTCATAAAGTGGGCCTAAAAACAGTCATTTCTGAGACGTTTATTTGGAATATAAATGTGTTGATGCACTACAGGGTAAAACACTTGAGTGCTAAAGAATTTCACTCTGTCTCAGACATTTACCAAAAGGCAAACCTTTCATTTGGGATATTCAAAGTTATTAGTATGTAAGTATTAAAGTGTTCTCAAAAAGATTTTGCAAATCCCTACCCATGATACTTTGTTTATGTAAGACATTGTATTTGGTGTGCAAGGAAAACAAGTAAGTTTGGCCAAGAGAAAGACAGCCTTCATCAAACCTGTGAGACCATTGTTAAACTTTATCATTTCACAATTTAGTAAACAAACAAGTGTTTATCTTCCTAAATAAATAATTTCAACTATCTCAAAGTGAGTCTAAGTCAAGTGAGGTGGTACATTCCTGTAAATATAGCTAACTCAGGAGACAGAGGAAGGATGATCACAAGTTCAAGGCCAGCCTGGGAAACTTAACAAAATTGTATCTCAAAATAAAAATTTTTAAGGAGAGCAGAGGATGTAGCTGAGAAATACAGCACTTGCCTACAATGTACAGGTTTCTGCATGCAATCTGTAGTTCTGCAAAGAAACCACACAACAAAAACAATGACAAAAACAAAAAGTGAGTCTAACTCACAAAGTATACGTGTTATGAATGTCATCTACATTATAGTTAATAATAGTGTTCTTCTGCCCCCCAAAAATTCAAGATTTGTGCAATGATGCCGTGAATTTGAAAGGACCTGTACAACTCCCTTCATATGACTCCATTGTATAGCTCTCAACTGCTTTAATATGGTCCCTAAACCCCAGTAGGAATTGCCATATATTTTCAAAAGACAGATGAGAAAGAACCATAAACAGGAGAGTAAAAAAGAATAAATTATATTGCAGTCCAACACTTGAGTTAAAAAGAATTTAGAGATTAAACTCAATAAGAGGCTTAATAAGCAAATTGAAGTTAGGACTAAGATTCTATTTTGAAGTCATGAGAAGATTTAAAATAAAAAGAAATAATTAACTTATTTTAAATCTGAATACCATTAGCAATAAATTATTGGTTACTGAATAAATTAGAATAATATACAAATTTGCCCTAAACACTATAGCACCTAGAAATAATCTCTCAATTCAGAAAAATACAGAATTCAATATTCCTTGAAGTGATTAGAAGAATACAAAATGTTTGGCATAACCTAGTTGTAAAACTGAAAAGAAAAAGCAACCCCTCCTTTATTCACACTGGTATTTTTTTAACTCACAAATAGTTACTGCAGATGGGTTTCTTGTTAGAATAGTTTATCATTAGTCATATAAGAAGACATCCATGAGAGCAGCTTTGTTTACTTTAATTAATTTTTTTGCAAAAATAAGGTCATTATTCCCACCAACTCATTAACACACTAACAAAAAGCAAAGCGGTTTAACAATTATGTTTGTTTAAAGCATAGTCTACCTGTTATAATCTCTTCTCTAACCTTTTTAAGGCAAAGTGATTAAATTAAATCTCCAGGCTGAGGAGTTTTCTAAAATTGAAACAAATTACAATCATTTACAAAATGAAAAAAAAATCTACTGAAATCTTACCGCATCCTCTCTATTTAATAGGACTCTCTAGTAATTATTGGATTAAGACACATTTTTAAGATTGATTATTTTAACAAATGATAATAATAAATACACTTGTGATCTCCTCAAGCAGAGCAAGAAGGTACCAGGCACTTTAGTTGTCATCTTGGAATTGAAATTGGGAAGTTTTTGAATAAAACACATCCATCAGGAATTTAAAGACAGTACATGTCGTACCAATTAGTTATGACCGACCACAAGCTATAATGTACTGACTGTAATCAATGGCAAGTCCCTAAAAACTGTAAAGACAAATGGTAGGGCTTTTTGCTTCCTTGCTTTCAAACAGTGCGGTAAATCTTCCAGAGTTCAGCTATCAGTGTATACTACATAGCTAAAGAGAAAATATCTGTGTGTACTTCCAATACGATGCCGCAATGTTAGTAGCTTAAATGATATGTACACGAAATATCAGTTCAAATACAGACAGACCACAGGTCAGCATTATCACAGGATCCTATCCAGAAATAATTACACACAGCCTTCTGCAGCAGGCACGCCCCGCAAGCCTGCATGTGTTGGCTTCTCAGCAGCCTGACAGCAGGCAGTTTCCAATTGCATCAGAATGGAGAGTTCATGTTAATGAGATTCTCCTTCTACATCTCTCCACCTCACATCATGCTCTTTGTAACCCACAGAAAGCACAAGATCCTCATGGGCCTTGAGTTCGCTTACATTTTTCTTTTTTTATATTTATTGCTTTAAAATCTATTTATATTCCTCACTGACTCTAGAAGGAATCTTTCTTTTGCTTGTCATCTAAAGCAGGATGCTTCTTATAAAGTGTCCACTCCATTCCATTTGCTCTCTTTCCTTGCAAACCGAGCCATGTCTCAGAGGGACTTCACAGGAAAAATAGTAATACAGATCAAATGAGAAAACTTCTTACTTCTTTTACAGATTTTATAGTAAGCTTGATCTCATCAACACCGTTATGAGAATAGTTTCATGAGAGAAATTTGTATTTGGAGAAAACATTGGCAGTCCAGAGTGATGATGCATGCCTGTGATCCTACTACTTGGGAGGCTGAGACAGGAGGATTGCAACCTTGAGAACAGCCTGGGCAACTTAATGACAATGTGTTTCGTACTTTAAAAATTGTAAAAAGAAAAAAATTGTAAAAAGATGGAAGGAAGAGAGGAAAGGAAGGGAGGAAGGAAGGCAAGGGGGAAGGAGAAAAAATTAAAGTCTTTTTTATTGCACTAAGTACGATTATCCTACTATAGAGTATAGGGTCAATAGTAGGTCTGATTCTAAAGAATGCATATGAAAGTAAGAATAGTCCTATTCTTGGGACAACCCCATTTTAAATTCACTCTGACCTTTATTTGAATGTGTCATTTAATTTAAACTGAGTATAAAGTTCTTCACATTCTAAGTTGAAGTAAACTGTTGAATTTTTCTTCCTTTTCCTCCTCATTCAAAGTTTTCCCAATAATGAATGTGCAGTTTATTTTTATGTTTTTCAGAAAAGAAACAATGCAGTTTACTAGTTTTTTAAAATTGCCTCCCATTATTTCACAAATAGCATTATGGCAAATGATTTCTTTATACTTGATCAAATTCCTCTATATTTATTTTCTTCCCCTTACCTCAAAGTTATTGCTACCTTGAACCAATTTAAACCATTCATCTCCTACCTTGGCATTTACCCTCTTCAAATAATCATATATGTTTTCTTCTCTCTTCTCCCCACTCTGCTGCTCCTATTGTTTGAGTAAGCAATACGTAATTTGTTCTTTTAATCTTTCCTCATAAGTCAATTGCTCCAGCTCCTTCAGCTATTTTACTGTACTCTGCAATCTGTTCCATGTGTCAGTGCCCCTCTGGTGCTGGGAAGCTGAGGGCCACTTGCAGGATTCTGCTGCTGCCTCACCACTGCTTCACACAGAAAAGCATGATCACAGTCCCTCTTCTAATGTGCATCAAAGCCTGCAGCTTTAAAAAGCAGATGAGATTTTTCTGTGATACTTGTACACAGAATAGTCCTGCCTAATCTTTACTCTGGCTTTTACTCCAAGAATTAGCATTTTGCAAATATTTCTTTTGCACTCATACTCAGAATTTCACATTTGTTATGCCGAAAAGTGTTTTAGATATATTTGTTTTCATCTTTGGCAGCTGAGAAGGACCTTATTTCCTCCATGTATGCCTGACCTGCCTTTGCGGCACTGTTTTTCTCCAATCTTGACAAGCTTTCCATTTAGCACATTCTAAAGTGTAATTAATATGATCTTTACCATTAAAAGTTACTAATAATAAGGTCAAATAAAAAGCTTATAACAGCACTCCCACTGAATAACTCCATATAACTCAGCTTATTGCTAGATAACAGTTCATTTTATTTATGGTCTTTCAACCGATTTTCAGTACATGTGACAGTACCCATGTTAATCTGAATAAGAGTTCAAATAAGACTTTTTTGAAACTATATCACAGGTTTCATGCTCCTTTCAGTCACCAGTTTTGTAATTTGATCAAAGGATTGTTAAGTTTGACTGCTGTGGTTCAGTCTTCAATTTTAGAAGTTGCTGTTATTAGCTAGAGGGAAAAAAATGATTAGGCTATTCAGAGTACTGGAAGATTGATTTCTCTAACTGAAAGCCATAGGAACACAGACTTTTAAAAATAATAAGCATTCATTGTAAAATCATATACGTTTAATAATATGCCTAGTTTCCATATTTATGGGCCCGTTTCACTAAGTTATCATCAAAATTTATGAATATGTCTACATAATAGAAGTATTTGTATTCAAGTTACAGAAAAGGAAAAAATGCTTATTTACAGCTTCTTGTTTATAGTACCTTCCCTTTCCTATCATACACAGCTACTTGCAATCGAATGAATGATGCATTCTCACCCACACCAACTTTCCTGTAATCATCAAATTCCATAACTATTTTACATTATGTTACATTGGAATGCTTATTTTGAATACATGTTAAGGGAAATTAACTCAAGGAAAGACAAGCACTTGATTTTCTTTTTCTTGCTTTTCAGTTAAGTACAGACGAGAAATGTAATGAATGAATCAACAGTACATATTTTGATGAAAGTAATGTTGAGCATACAAAACACTGCACATTCAAGAAAAGCCTTGCATTTTTCCTAATTCATAACACTGAAAATGAGATTCACAATCTTGTTAGTGTCAGGCTATCATCATTTATGTTGCTCTATAAATCAAGGTATTTTTAAAAGAAAAATACTGCCCTTTCAATGTTAAAATTTTTAGTGTTTTGAGTTTTATGAATGAAATTTTGTTCAGGAAGATCCTCAAAGGGATGGGAAAGGCATAGAGAGCATTTGTTAGTCAAGAAGGAAACCCAGGAGGAGACTCCACACCAGTGCATGGGAGTTGGACTCTTGATACCATCTGAATTGCAGAAAACAACATTAAATACTTCTGCTTACTGAAAGTAAACTTATGGTATTCTACTCAAACTCTGAACCACAGTTCCTGTGTGTGTCATGGAAGTGATAAGCATCTCCAGGGATTGGGTACAATGGAAAGAGCACATAAAACTTCTTCTCCAGAGGAAAAGCAGCCCTGGCACAGAAGACAGAGAAAGTTACTCTGTGTCATCCCACCTCAAGGTATAGTGCTGTCCTGGCATGTGACAAGTGGGGACTAAAAACAGAAGAAATATCTGGGGCAAAAATGTCAAAGCCTTGAATCAGTTATAGTTAACAACATGTCTAAAGAGAAGCCACGTACTGCAACATGGATTTCAAAGGAGGAAAAGAAAGGTAACGATGTATTAATTCTGAATTACAAAACTTTCAGCCAAATTTATCACTAAACAAGTTTGAGCACCTATTAGAACAGACTTCCTGTAGCACTAGGTTATACTGAACAAGGTAAAATGTGGTAACAAAAACTTTTCAATTAAAGGTGTTGCGTTTTCCAGCACTGAGAAATACAAGTGCTAGTTCTTTTAATAGCATGGTACTCATAGATTTGAAAAATGCTTCACCAAAGGTTAGTTTTTGAAGTCATTTACTGAGTTCAACCTGGAAAACCACTGTAAAAGGAGATGAACACAGTATCAAACGTATCTGATTCAGTGAATGCCGTTGCAATATCTGAATCTACGTATATTTAAGTGTATGTTTTCTAACAATACACTTACCTTAAGGCCATCTGGATTTCTCAGTTGAGTAGGCAATTCCCCACTAGGGATCCTTTTATCCCTTCCAAAAATAAATGAATAGAGGACAACTTTAAATGCTGCTCCGACTGATTTCAAAACCTCTATTCATTACACCAGATTCTGGTGCACAAATTCCTTGGCTTCTGAGAGCATAATCATTCCATAGAAGTGCTTTTTTTTTTTTTTTCTTATTTGCTAATCCAGGATCACAGCAAGTTTGAGATATTTGAACATGTATCAAATATATTCTATCATACACTGCTTTTTAAAAAACTAAAATCTGTCTCTCCTTTATAAAGTCCTTTCATATTTACATCATGAAAAGTAATAAACTAATGCATTAAAACTTATTTGCATAAATAGAAAACAAATTAGTCTTCCAATAAGCAGACTTGTAGACCCCAAATAGAAACACCAAAAGCTGCATTTTAGTAAGAAAACATGCACTATTGGGGGAAAATTCAAGACAGAGCAGTGCACCATACATAAAATGTCAAACATGTCAAAACACTTATGAATACCAACATCTCCCACCACACCATGACCAATTTTAAAGGTTATTTAGGGCTAACACATCTGCAAGTGCAGCTTTTACAGCAGCAGACTTTCTTTTTCTCAGAGATATGAAAAATAAGTCATTGATGGGTCATGTCTGATTATTGTTTCCACACACATGGCTCATGTAGAAAATCCTGCCCTGCACTTACAGCAGAACAATTGCACAAAGCACAGACTCCTGGAATGGAGTAGATCTACAAGCTAGTTTTTAACTGTACTAATTCAGTATGCAGGAAAAGTAATTAAGCAAAAGACCAAGAAAACAAATGTAGCCATCTTCCTTCCTCAAAAATAAAATCTCCTAATAGGGTTTCCATAATTCAACTCTTCAGAACTTCATTTCAGAAAAGGCACTTTCAGAACATGTCACAAGGCTTCCTTGTCCCTAAGCCACTGATTGTAAATTATTTCTGGATAACTGCAGACAAGTAAGTTTTATAAAACAAGAAGCATAACACACGCAGGACATACTTATCCTATTCCCAGCCCTCAGATAAATGTCAAAGACGAACAAAATCTATTGTATAAGCAAATAGCTGACCTAAATCCACCATATTTTGTTTGTCAAGTGTGAATATTCTAATAAATTTTGTAATGTAATAAGACTATTTTTGCCACCCTTTGACCACACCAAGTTAGATGCAGACAGTCTTCTAAAGAAATATTACTTTCTGTTGGACTCTCTAAACAAAAATCTATTTATACCATTTGGTAGACTGTGAGAGCAGCTTTTAGGAAAATGTTAATAACAGTTGAGCATTGTAGACCACAAACACAGGAGAAGCAGAGAAAAGAGTAAATGAGTCCGTTTTTTAGTATTACTGAGTGGCCTGCTTAGGGCTATGGCTACAGTGACTGAATTTACTGATGTGTAATTTGTTCTTCCTGATAGGAAACTTAAAAGTTGGCTGAAAAATTGAATGATTAATATAAAGAAATTCAAACAGCTTGAGGGAAAGAATACTTTTCCTCTTTACTACCTCTAATATTACTTTCTCAATGAGATAAACACATGCAGCAGTCTATTCTCATTCTTTTTCTTGGGCAGCAAAGCAAGCAACTCAAAGCCCCTTCACACATTAAATATGATATGCAATAAAAAGATCTTTTTTATTTCAGAAGGAGTAAAGCACTATGCTATCATCACTGCCCCATTATGACTTCGTGTCAGTACTCCCCTCCAGAAGTCTGGCCACATCTGAAGCAACAGCTTCAACTCTTAGCTGGTGAGAAAAACTCCAGTTCCTGCAAAAGCAGTAAAAGAAAAAAAAGGTATAATCCTTCTGGTCCAGGCAGTGATAAAGCAAGGCACTTATAATTGTCTGGCCTACTTCTGAACTCAGTGTCCAAAAATTTCATATATTTGCAGGCCAAGATATTTTATAACACCTTTGACCCTCATCTTCTCATCTGTAAAATGGAAATAATAATGCCAGCTATATAAATATGAGTCGAAAGAATTACATGATAGGAGATCTGACTTTGCAATGAGAGACAGATAAAGTGATTGTGATGGAGGAAACTCAGAAACCACAAGAAGTGACTGCTGCTAGACCTTTGAAAGAGTCTGCACCACCTTTGCCTGGGGATGGCAGCCCTTCTTAGGGAAAAAGTCATTTACTTAGAACAGAATGATGGAACTTTCAATGTCAGTATTTTGCTTTCCTTCTAATTCCTATATCACAGAATTTAAAACCTCTATGTGATTCCAGTTAGCCTAAGGTTTCTCAAACTGAACATCATACTCTGTTTAAATAGTCCTACTATTGCCTTCACCTGCAACTTTCACCCCCTATGTGCTCACCTACCCCTCCACTGTTTTTTATGTGTCCTTGTTTGTTTACTCTCATTTGCCTCTTTTTTTTTTCTTTAAGCTCATCCACATTATGGTTGGCACCCGGGCATCCTGTTTCTAAGATACTTCAGTCCCTTTCTCCCATCTCTGTTTGCTTTAAACTCTGATTATATCCTCTAAATTGTCTCCCCCAACTTCTTAATTTCCTACTCATTTGACCATTTACAGTATGGTACCTTGGTTTTATCCATTCTTCTCTTTATCTGTTTCTCAAAAGGGCTTTTGGTTCCTTCCTTGTGTTGGGCTATACCATACAAACGAGAGGACCTGACTTGTCCTGAGTGGATGATGAGACATTCACTCCACTCCTATCTCCCTGGCTTCCCCTCTACACCTTCTTTACTTTTCTCTCTCCCCAGGTTGCTGAGGGAGATAGAAACAGGGTTGCTCCATATGCTTGTCTTGCTGAAGGATGCCCAGTGGGATCCTAGTAGCTAACAGGCCAGAGGATAAGAGATACTGAAGTCTGTCAGGTGAGAAGGGAGAAGGAGTTGGGTAACCAAACCTCAAGAGCTACAACAAAAACAAAAGCCACCACCACAAGCTGAAGGAAGACGACTAGTCATAGAAGTGCATTACTAAGATTCCATATCAGTACCAGCTCAGTGCAAGCAGCCCCCTCTCTTCCCACTCAGCCTAGCCCATCAGCAGTGGCAGTCAAGCTTTTACAGTAACTGAGACCCACACTCATAAACACATTTTACATTGTGTCCCAATAAAAGTTTCAGCAAGCAATGCTTAGAGCTCTCAGTTTTCCTACCCTGTGCACTGATAATTTCTATTTCATCATTCTTTTATATTTCTGGGTTACAATTTTGATAACAAGCCATAATAACTTTGCAAACCACAATGGGTCAAGACCCTCAGTTTGAGAGACAGTGGCCTATTTACAGCTTATTGATCAGAGTCCTCTATCCTCATCCCATATCCTTCTCGGCATTCCAATCCAATTCAAGGTTGTCGACAGGATCCTCGTCCAACTCCAGAGATCATAGAAGGTTTAGTCCCTGTCTCTCTCTTGCCTGCCCTGCAAATGAGTTCTCACACCTGCAGAAAAGTTTCTAGCGGAAACCTGAGGACCAAGTCTTGGAAAGGTGGAACAGGTGGAAAGTGTCGTGGAAATCCTGCTTTATATAAATAGAAGCAAATAAAAAATAAGTGTTTTGGAGAATAAGGGAAGAAGAAGCTCTGAAGAAAGCGTTGAATCCGATCTTCCCCAGGATCCGAGCGCCAGTTCGGTGCTATGTGCCGCTCATCTGAGCTCGCGAGAAACGGAGATCAGCTAAGCCAAGAAGAGGGCGGCCAGCGGCCTGCGCGACCAACCTCTTCATGGGAGAAAAGAATGTGCCCGGCCCCGAGGCGGACCGGTTCCTGGAGGCCCCAAGGGCCTTGCAGGGCTGCACTGAGTTGGCCACTTGACTAGTTGCTCACTCCCGCACTTGAGCCGAGGCGCCTTACACGTGGCTCCGGGAGATTTGAAAGCGGAGCGTGAACGCGCGTGAACTCTGTTTCGGGTCGTAGGCACTCGCCTTCCCCAGCCTTTCCTAAGGTGCGGACGGGACTCTCAATCCGTCCCGGATGTCTCTGCCCCGCCCCTTTGTGCGCCCCAACAACTAGAAAGAGTTTTCACTCGAGTCGAGTCGTCTGGGAGGACGACCCAGCCCCGCTGCAGGATCGGGTAGACCCGAGACTAACCTCGGATCGGAGGGTGCGGGAAGAAGCCGGGCGCGCGCTCTGCAGCTCAAGTTCGCTCGTCCTGAAGCCCCGAACCTGACCGTGCCGCGACTGCCGAGCCAGTTGCGGCCTCCGCCCTGGGGGCTATGGAACAGCTGCGAAAGACGCGGGGAGCAGCTGGGAAGGGAAGAGAAAGACCAGGAGACAACAGAGTTAACCCGAGCTGTGCTAATTACTCCGGGGCTCACTCGACAAAGTCTCTCCGTGCAAACCTCAGAGTCGAACTCTTAAGTCTCCAAAACGCAAAGAGCAGAGCGAACATTTGCATCTTCTCTTCCTCCGGTGCCGACCCTTGGACACCTCCCGCCCCGAAATGCTAGGGCCTCAACACCATCACGACACCTAGGAGGGGGGTCTAGGGAGAAGGCGCGCAGCGGGGAGTAAGCCTCCTCCGGCGGCCGTCCGCAGGGCCCTTGGCGCAAGTCTCGGCCGGGAACCCTCGGCGCGACTCTCCTCCGAGCGCCTCCAGCGTGGCGTGGGGCTCAGCTTTCCCGCACACCGACTGCTCCATGAGGCTCCCGCCGACGAAGTCGCACTTTTCCCAAGCAAAGGCACAACCTCGGAGGAGAAAGACTTGTGGCCCCAGCAGTTGCTCCCAGTCGTGCTCAGGAAGCAAGGTGAGGGAAAATGATTTTGAATGACCGCCAGCCTCACCTTCCTAAATGGTTCAGTATAATGGCCCACTTTGGCTTCTAGCAAAATTTAAAAGTAAAAACAAAAAGCGGATTTTCTGATGTTTGTTTTATTATTTAAAACGAATTATTAAAAAAGGATGACCCATTTGGAAGTCATACCTCCCTTTATGAACAAAGGCAGCCAGTATTGATCGAATCCATCCCTACAAACTGTGACTGCTCCAATTCGACTTCTTTCAAACGCACGGATCTAAGCAGAACCTTCCCCCGAAGACTGTGGCAACCAAGAGCGCTCTTTTAAAAGACCCATGCGGAGAAGAATTTGACTGGGCGTCGGCTGGGACTGCAACAGCTTAGCTCTCCGGTAGGACTACAAAACTGAGTCAAATCCCACCACGTGGGGTGCCCAGGAAGTTTGGGTTGCTGAGAAATTCCGAGCGAGCCCACGGAGCAAGAGTTCATTTTCTTGTATTGTGGGAAGGGATAGGGAGGAAAATTAACCCTTAAAGCTCTCCTTAGAGGAAGGTGTTTCTAAAGACACTCATTCCTAGATCTCTATTCAACCATGAAAATAATACCTGGGGGAGGAGGGTTTAAAAATCCTTGGGACTAGACACTGCCCCCTCCCCTCAGCTTTAAGGAAACCCCCGCTCCATTTTTGCTGGGGTGCAAGCGGCCTCAAGTCAAGCACCTCTCCCACCGAGGGAGGCCCGGCCGGCTTGAGCGACCCTCAGCCCTTTCTCTCCATAGCCATCTCGGCGCTGCCGCGTGGCGGATGGAAAGGGAAAAGGAAGCGCACGGAAATAGTTGGAGAGCTGCGGGCGCGAAGACGCGCAGCACGAGCGTTCCCTGGAAGCGCTCTGATGGTGCTACCCTGCGCAGGGCCTGACAGGGTGGAGATATAGCCCGTGCCCGGAAGCCGTGTGGTCAAAACATTGCAAAGAAATAAAATAAAACTTCTCCCTGGCTGACCTGTCTGTATCTTGGAAATAATGTTTTTCTTCACTGCCGACGCCTAGGTTTAAAATAGAATTAGATAAGTGGACATTCACATTGTCATACCGACACCGGCAACACCAAAAGATTCTCAAGGCAAAGTGAAATTGGACCTTCAAGTAACCTTCTTAAATGGGCAAGAATATCTGTGTGTCTTTATATAGTCTTCTTGCTCACAGAAAACCAAGAGCCTGTTAGCCTTAGAGTCCGCATTTTCAGGGGAATGCCCAAACACTCTGGGGATAAAGTCGGTGATCAGAAAGAAATACAAAGATAAGGTCTCTGGGTGCCTCGGTCACTGCAGAGTAACCCGAGATACAAAAATCAAAATTCAAATTCTTTCCCCCCACCCGTGCGGGTCCTCACTTCGAGGACCCGCGGGGCACCTGGAGATAGAGACGCTGCTTCCAGGCCTGACCCTCCCAGACCGCAGAAGGCAGAAACAGAGCGATAGCGCTGCTCTTCCTACTTTGAATTAAAGGGAATCTCTCCTCATAATCGGAGCGTTCTAGGCAACCGTGCGACGTGGACTAAAATTAGAACTCTCAGAGCTCAGAAGTATGACCACAACTTTGAAACAAGTATATTTCCCGTGGCTGGAACTACACACAATAACTGGAACTCCCAAGAGGACACGTGGGCGATATGAAGCCCTTATCATAGTTTTAGTCTCTCTGTAAAGAAGTTTGGTGCGACGTCGGCACTGACAGTGCAATGTGTCTGTGGACTTTCCTGAACTTTATTCCTAGAAAGTCTAGGACAGGAAAAGTTCTCAGCTGCTGCAGCCTCTGAAGAACAGGGGAGACAGAGGCCACACTCTAGCAGCACGACTCTGCCTGCAGCCTGAGTTGGAAGAGACCCTGAAGCAGAAAAGGCACTTCCCACTTCACGACTTGAGCGTCACAGCTAAACGTGCACCAGCAGGTGCAGTCGGCATGCGGGGCGTGGGAGAGCTCATTCCTCTCCCCCATTCTTCCATCCTAAATTCTCGAGAGGTGCACTATCTGACACCCACTGGCCACAGGTGATCCGCAGGGAGAGCCAGCCACAGAGCTCTCTCCTGGGTTCAGCTCTCAGGGATGCTGTGACGGAATGCAATTGTCTTGGGGCTGCAGACACCTGGGAGTTCAGTGCTGAGGACTCAGCACTTCTAACAGCTCCTTCTGTTTGCATATTAATTAGTGGCTTTGGTTGGCCATAAGATGAAAATAGAATTATACAGCTAGCCTCTTTTCCAGAAAGCCAGGATCCTGGACGTTTCGTTTGCATTTGATCTCCTATGCGGCCACCCTCTTTTGCCCCTCAGTTTTTACTTGAGAAACACATCCAGTAAAAACAAACTGCCACAGAGACCAGCCTTCTCTTTACCTACCCACAAAACAATCCTTTCTAAAACATAAGTGAAGGGGGAAAAAAGGTAAAGGAAAAATAACCTGAGAGTTGCCCTGGATATTTCTTATTCTAATGCTTCATTTAAAAATAATAACACTTTGTAAATTTTAGTGACCCATAGGGTGTCTGTAATGCACCAGGGTCAGCACCACCGGACGCTCTCATCCAGCACTCAGCGACTGCACTGCTGGCCTAGGGTGAGACTCACAAACCGGGGACCAAGGTTAAGGTGGCTGGGAGGAAACTCAGCTGGAAATCAGCATCTACAGCATTGGTTTCCTTTCTCTACTGAAAGTTAGCACTTTGTAGATCCTAGAGGCACTGTTACAGCTGACTTACACCAGATAACTTATTATTTATCTGAGAACCTTAGATGGAAACTTTATTCTAAAACTGCAAGTTGCAACTCATCACTCTCCACTGAAGGAGGAAAAAAGTAAGAAATATCTCTACTGAGTTCTATGCCAGAAACCAATCCAAGGCCCAAAGAACCTGAAATGCTTAACACTTCCTCCAAGAACCATATCAACAGATCTATGTGGAGGAATTGGAAAATCAAAGGTAACATGCAAGACTTCTCCAATTCATGTTGACTGAGTCTTAAAAAGATATTTTCTAAACACTGTCCAAGCCAAGAACTTGTCAAGACTCCCAACCTTGCAAAAATTCGAAAGTCTTTTGATCCTCTGAACTTCTCTTCTGAAAGTTGCACTTGCCAAAATAACAGGAAAGCAAGATATTCTAAATTGATTCTGATACGTGTAAGTCACCAGACTAGAAAATTCTGTTTAAGAAAAAATATTGTCCTGGATTCTCTAGAGTAATCAATTCAATTATCCAGTTTCTTTTGCCAGGATAGATCTAGGCTGTTAGTTTGAAATTCAGATGTTGGCTAAGCCACTTAGCCCAAGTTTGCCTATTATATATCATTGTTTAGTCATCATTTTCTTCCTGACCCAGAAAGAAGACAAAGCTCTGTTCATTTACATGGTTTATTGTTGTAAACATTAAAATTGTCTTTCTCAAAGAAAGAATTTATCAGAAAAAAAATCAGCGTCTCTAACTGTCATACACCATAGAAAAAAGGCAGTGACTCATATCATATGCCATACTAGAAATATACAAAGAAAAATACTACAGAATATGGCAATATTAAAATTCTTACTCCAACATAAAATAATATATTAACTGACAATTTTAGACATCAAAAAGAACAAAAAAGTTCAAAGTGCTCAGTAATTTCCAGGGAGTTATGTATATTATAAGCACTCTGGAAACAGTCAAAAGCTGCTGCATGCAAGTTTTCTTTAGCTTTAGACAACAAAATAATCAAGATATAAACTTTTTTATCAACAGCAACAGTACATACAACACTTACAAACAAGGAATGTTGGACGGTGTTACAAACACTATGTGTCCCTTTTATCAGGATTTTCTGATGTGTTAATACTTGTGCCCATCTATTTTACAATTGAGAAAATGTTTAAGCTCAGATAACTACCAATCTTTATAAAATCTAACAGACTACATAGTGTCTGAAATACTATTTATATAATATAGACATTACTGAAGTAGCAAGTGCCTATAACATGTTCAACCTAGAATCAACATGCTTGTCCCTTTTTATGTAGTTTTTTTTTGCAAACACACTTAGTTTTTAGAATTTGTAATATTTATTCATAAATAGGCACAAAATAATTTAAAAAGCCAAACTGCATTGGGTAAATTTACAAGCCTTTGCCTTCTTCAACTCATGCCACCCACACAACATTTAGTTTTACTATATATTACATCTTTATAGCAGACAACTTTGAAGTCTTGTTAAAGGGCAATACTTGTGGGTCCCCTTAAGATGTACATGTGTGTGTGTGTGTGTGTGTGTGTGACATATTTGTCTTAATTGCAACAACCAAGCATAGCCAAACATTTCCCATCGTACATTAGCAATCTTTCTTCTGAACAACAAATTTATTTTTAACTGATAATAAAAAGTTTATACCACTGCCTTGTGTGTAGTCCTTGTTCTATATCCAGGATGCCCCGGAGCCAAAATGCCCTTTCAGGTTCTGCCTGCAGGTTAGGAAATAGCAACAGTTTTTATTTGTTTGTTTTAGGGATCAAGGGCTAGGAGTTTTACAGAAGTGGGGACAGTTTGAGCTGAGACAGCTCAGGTGGCTATCTCTGCCCATGTGACTAGCCCCTCTGGACAGTTTTAGTTTTCTTTCCAGTTCTTTGAAGTGCATGGGAGAAGATATTAGAAAGGTAAAGTGTCCAGAAAAAGTTTGTCAATTATTGCTGGCGGTGGTACCAAGTCTTCCAATTTCAGGTAGAAAATGCGCTGTAGCCCCTGTGTGCAAAGGGTACGGAGTTCTGGGAGCTTCCCCAACAGTTTGGACAGATAGTTGGGGCGGCTCAACCCCCCATTATTGAAAGTCACATGGTCTTTGAGACAATTAACAATTTTGTTTTGCAGCTCTTCCACTCTCTTGGGTTCCTTGAGCCCGTGTCTCTCTGCAGAAAACACAATCAAAAACAAAACAGAAGGCATGGGGTAGTTAGTCAGCAGGCAGGACCAGGGAAGATGTGTAACAAGGGAAGGCCAGGACAAATCCCGATGGGCAGTTCTGGAGGGAAAGTGCCCTGCACCTGCAGTACTGACCTGTGACCATAGCCAGGGCCGCAATGCAGGAGAAGGCAGAAATGTCGATGTTCATATTCTGCAAGTTGGAGGAGAATTCAACAATGGAATCAATCCATTCCCCAAAGCCACGCACGCATTGCAACCTGTGCAAGACCACCCCATTGCAAAAGATGAGTTTACCCTCCACTGGGTTGGACCTGCAATTAATACCAAAGAGAGAGGGGAGAAAAAGAGAGAGAGAAAAGCTAAACAACTAATTACTTGAAGAGCAATAAATGAGGGATTTAAGAGGCACCTAATTACTGAAGAGTTAATAAAATGTAGACCAGTGGACCTTGAAAGGGTTTAATTTCATAACAATCAAGAACGCCCCCTATCCCACCTCCAGTCCATTTAGCTAAGATTTCTGGGTTCACACTGCTCCTCTCCTTTTGTGTTCTCTTTTCTTTCCTTTTCCCCTCTTTCATTTCCAAGTCTGTCCTTTTCTCTTATCCCTCTTTTCTACTCCTTTTCCTCACTTTCTTTTTTACTTTCTTGATTCCTCTCTGACCTTGGATATTCTCCCTTCTCATTACCTGTATGCTAATCGAAGGACAAACAGTTCCAAGAAAGCTGATTCAAAGAGCAGGTCCTGGTCAGCCTTGGGCAGGTCAGCAAAGCCTGGGATCTTCTCTGCCCAGCCCCTGATGATCTCCATGGAGCCAGTCAGGAGATCATAGAACTGCTGTATATGCTGGGTGTCATCTCCACTCATCTGATAGTCAGGGTTCGCCTGGAACTGGAATTTCATTTAAAAAACACTTAATGAGGTTCTCTAAAATATATAACCCGTGAAATTGCTAACCCCGTTTCTAGTAGGGGAGCCAGGTTTTTATAACAATTAAACCTCTCTCTGACCAGTAAGGAAATTAGATGTTCCAGGGCAATTAATTCAATTAGGGACGGTGCTATAAGGTCGCTGCTTTAAATATGTAAATTACCATTTTCCATACAGACTAAATACAGTGCCATCCCGCCCTGGGAAACATTCACTCTTATCTCCACAAAACAATTGACATGTTAGTATTCATTCCAGTCCCAGAGTGGATCTCGAGCTGAGACGCCCTTTGCAAATCTTAATAATATTGCAGTCGCTTCTAGGTTTGCCCAACATACTTCCTCCAATTAAAGCCAGCACATTTTTCACAGCTGGAGTAAAAGAAGAATTTGACCACTTGATCCCTGACCCCGCTGTTACTCCTTCCACCCCTCTCTTTTCATTCTCTGGCCCCCAGGCAGCTCCCACATCCTTCCCCAGACACTGGCAGAAAGGGTGCGGATTACAGTACCTCTAGGGAGGATTGGGGATAACTAGAAAAGTGGGGTTTTGCACAGCCTCTGGCTTTTGCGTTAGAGGCACTGCTGTATATGGAGGTGGAGGGGGTGGCTGTCGAGGTTCACAGAGAGTGGCCCACTCAGTGTCTTCACAGCTACACTTTGAGCTACACCAACTGTGTGCCTCCGTGGCTCCACCCAAGCTGTGAGGCACAAAGTCTCCTTGGCCTTACCGCACCCCTGGGATCTGGGATTTAGGGCTCAGAGTGAGGGTGTCAGGAGGGTGTCCCTCCCATCTGTTGGTTTACCAACCTATTCCCCATTCCGTCCAGCACCAGCGTCTTACCCTGGAATAGTCCAGGCTGGTCATAGCCGGGTTGGAGTCCACATGGGCCCTGACGAGGGCACTGATCAGACTCACTGGGGGCGATGGCGGAGAAGGCTCCTGCGGGCTCTTCGGTTTTGAGGGTAAACGACCTCTCCGGCCTTTTAAACTGTCTGTTCGAACCACTGCAAAAGAACAGCCTTGTTTGCACCAGTCGGGTGTCCCAGGCCCAGCTGCTGCTCCCTTCTCCAGGCCGAAGCTGTGGGGTGCTCAGCCTGCCCATTCAGGACCCCTCTGCTTGCAAAGCAGCAGAACTCTCACTGAGGAGAAGCATTAAAAAAGCAGGGTTATTTTATGTCTTCCTCCAACTGGGTCGTGTGGTTAAAGGCGGGAAGGGCCAGGCAGCTTTCACTGTGTCAGGCTGGGCAAGTAGGCTGGGGTGTATCCCGGAGGCTGGGCAGGGGCACGAGGTAGGGGGCTCTTGGTCTCTGGAAGTGGACCTTGGGACTGTACTACAAGTATTGGCTTTCCAGGGGTTCAGGCTGAGGGTTCGGCAGATTGCCCCGACCTACCTTCTTTGACCATCCCAACAGCCAGACACTTTTGAAACCGGCAGTACTGACAACGATTCCGACGCCTCTTGTCCACTGGGCAGTTTTTATTTGCTAAACACACATATTTCGCATTTTTTTGCACCGTGCGCTGCAAAAGGAGACAATGTATGCTACAAATTACTTGTTTTTCCCTTGAAAATCCAACAACCTGGAGTCAATTTCTCAATGGCGTGGATCTACACTTCCTCTCCGCAAACAAACACAAATACACTATTCCTTTTCATTTTTTCCCTTCTTCCTTTTCTTTCTATTTCTTTTCTTTTTTCCTCCCCCAGGGTATTTAACAGAAGAAAATTGATAGCGTTAACATTTGAGCTAACCTTGCCGCTCTTTGCTGTGTTTTATATGCCAAGAGAAGGGGAAAGAGACGCTCAGTAAATACAAATCCGTGGGCATTCATATTATTTACATTCCTTGGAGACCTTCTCTATTTAAAATGATAAGATTATTCAATCAGGATGGCGAAATAAAGAGATCACTTAATTTGACCATAGGGAATTCTGTTCCACTTGGTTAGCTCAGACACGGTTCTCTGTCCTAACCAATTTCAATCTGAGCAGGAAAGACAGCTCCTAGCACATGCAAATGACCCTCTTCCCAGTCCAGCGCCAGCAACTTCGGGCGAGGGCACGCCGGGTCGGCCGGGTGAGGGGGCTGCGACTCCGGGGCTCCCAGTCCTCCAGCTACCCTTGAGGCCTCCTCCGCCGCAGCCCGTGGGCAAAGCAGCCTCGGCTGAGCCAGGAGACGGGGAAGCCCGCGCCACAGGGGAGGGCGCACTCCAAGGTCCCCGCACTAGGGGGCCCCTACCAGCCTCCTCAGACCCGCCCTTGCTCACCTTAAAGAACCCTTTGCAGCCCTCACAAGTGCGCACGCCGTAGTGCTGGCAGGCCGCATTGTCGCCACACACCGCACACAGCCCCTCATTGGAGGGGGAACCCCGCGACGGCGGCGAGGGCACCTGCGTGTCAAGCAGCTGCGACGCGTGGCCGATCTGCAGGCCCGGGAAGCCCATGGACGCGGGCTTGCGAATGGGGTTGGGTACAGCGAAGGTCTGCCCGTCCACCACGTGGTGGCTGCCCGAGGGCTCCGCGTTCATAGGGACGTGCAGGGGCCCATCGAAGCGCATCTGGCAGCTAGACACCGGAGTGCCCGGGGGCGACTGCTTAAAGGAGAAGAGCGAGAGGCGGGAGACGGGCGTTTTCCTCTGCTCAATCATATGCGTAGTGGCCACGTAGTTCTGGTGGAAGTTGTGGAGAGACCCCGGGTCGTCCCACATGGGGCTGTGCTGCACCTGGAAGCCCGGGGTGGTGGGTGTTGGGGGCGAGGAGGGCTTGTAGTAAACCGACCCGGAGTGCGGCATCATCTCCTCGGACTGGGGGGGCAGGTGGCTGTGCTGCTGGTAGTTGTGCATCTGAATGTCTTCTACCTTAATGGAGGACTGCTGTCCGGACAGGGGCATTTGGTACAAGCAAGGTGGCTTGACGTCGTAGCCTGTGCTGTAGTTGTCCATAAAGGTACTGAAGCTGGGGAGAGAAGTGGTGGCAGTGATTTCAGTGTTGGTGAGGTCCATGCTAAACTTGACAAACTCTGGAGTTAAGAAATCGGAGCTGTATTCTCCCGAAGAGTGGTAACTGTAGCTCTGAGAAGCGGGGCTTGCTCCTTGAGGCGAGGACCCATACTGCGCCTGAACACAAGGCATGGCTGGAAATGAAACAGGGTGATACACACTCAGCCTGGTCAACTGAACACCTTCTCCCGGGCTCGGGTACACCTGGAGCTACACCGGCAGCCCACAGCGGTCATTGAGCGGGTAGGGGCACAAGAGGGAGGGAGAGAGAGGTGGGAGCTGCAGAGCAACAGTGCAGGGTAGGGTGTCAAACCACTGGTCAACTAAGGACCCTCGCTAGAAAGCTACTGAAGGTCTGTACTCAAATATTTCCAGGTACCTCCCTCCACCCACTCCCTTCTTCACCGGCAACCCCGCTCGGAGAAGCCTCTTCTCTGAAGCTAGGGTTCAGTAAGCTTTCTAGAAATGACCATTCTAGAAATCAAGTTAGATCACACAATGAGGAAGTTGTTCCCTGTAACCTGAAGTTACAGGGTTTGCTTGAGAAGATTCTGATGCTCTGTTTCTTGATGATTAGGGAACTCAGGAAAGGTAAAAAGAAATAAAGTTCACTAACCTTCAGCCGAGTTACTGGCGTTTTTTTCGAAGAAATTAAAGGTGGACAGTGTCGAAATTCAATGAAGGACAAAGTTTCCAAGATTTTTAAAAGAGCAATGGGGAGTCCAGCCTGTCCGATCTCCTCCCTGAAATACAGACACAGGAAGTTTCAATGTCCTCCTTACAGAGATTTAGCTGGGCAGATGTGGACTCACCAGGCAGGCCCTTTTATGTCTCATTGGAAATTAGTATGTACTTTAAATGGATGTGTAAAAGACATGGCCAGAAAGAAGAGAGAATATCACCCACAGCCCTGTGTAAATCCCTGTAGCAAAAAGATCCTGAAGGAGGAAAGGTATTTCATGAATTTACTTAATACTTATGATGTAATGAATCAATTATTTGGTATACTGTGGGTGAAGAGGTCATTTCCATTTTAGTTTATTCCAGACTAGAATAAGAAGACGAGTTTAAGAGAAAGTGCAGCACTGGAAACTGCTTGACCCCCCCACCCCCGTGGTCAAATGGGCTTTTCTTTTGGGAGAGAGGAAGAAAGTTAGAAGTCAAGAATATAAAATGAGAAAAAACAATCCCCCTTACTAAATATTAGCAAGGCCTGGACAGCCGCGGAAGGCAATTTGAGTGGAAACATCTGGCTTCTTTTAACAGCACTGAGATTGGGGGACACAAGTGAACTGGTGTTCACTTTTCCAGAAAACTTGCTTTTCAACATCTTTAATTGTCAAAGGGTGGGAAAAGAGGACGCTGTTTTGCCAGGTGCATCCCACCCAGGTCAAATGCAGAGAGAGAAAATACTTATAGGTGCTGGTACCAATGTTAGAAGCACTTCCCAGCCTTGCAAGCCGAACACCTTCTCCATAATGCCTTCCACAATCTGTCTACTTGCTGGAACAAGGCTTTCTTGTGTCCTACTAATTTTCAGATGTTCCCACTTGGATGCTATTCTAGAGCACAATCTTATTACTAATGAAAAAGAAAGCCAAGCATCCACTCCTACTCCCTCCCTTCCCCCATATTCTTGCTTCAACGGGGGTAGGGAGGAGGAGAAAATCAGAAAAAACAGGAGACTCTTGACCCCCACCCCCCCACCCCGCACAGCCCTTGGAGATATGACTGTGCTAGGTATTAACCCCCACCTTCCTAACTGCGCTGGCATTCTCTCTCCCTCTCCCTCTCCCTCTCTCTCTCTCTCTCTCTCTCTCTCTC
>NW_022900938.1:37407063-37407792 GCF_012274545.1 Fukomys damarensis | reverse complement strand
CTCTCTCTCTCTCTCTCTCTCTCTCTGCATATGTCAAAACCAGAAATTTCAGGCATTTTAGTAACTGGACACTCCACCACCACCACCCTTCTTACTCAACAATACCCAGGAAACATCGGCACGCTACCCAACGGCGGTGACACAGTTCCCAAGCAACACATAAACTGAAGAACTTTCTTTCCCTGTCAGTCTGCGGGAAGCGTCTCTCACATACACAGGACTCGAGTCTCCACGTCCAAAAGCCACAATCAATTCCGCACCAAGAGCAAACTTTACGCACATTTCCTCGGGCAAGTCCGCAGCTCCCAGCACTGTGGAGTCTCCCTTCCACGTCCACCAATGAGGAGCCTGGAAGCCTCTTTGGTAGCCAACTCCCCCCTAAAGCCAAAGTCGGAGTTCAAGCAAACGCCCGCCCGTCGTAGCTACGCGAACCCCATCCTCCTGCCCAACTTGCGCTCCAAGCTCCTGGCGCTCACTTCTTATACAACCTATCCCACCAACGTGGGACGAAGAGACAAGCAAAAGAAGGATAAAAGAACGCGAGTGCACTGGCTGCACCTACTCACTTAGGTGTTCTCCGCGTCTCTCTTCATTCATTCAACTCTGCCGAAGTGTAGTTCCCTTTGGGAGCCCGGGTGCGGGGGTAGGGAAGGTGCGGGCCAGCGGGGCGAAGGAAGCCAAGGCACCGCGAGCCCGAAAGAAGCGGAGGTGAGCGGCCGGCTGGGCAGG
>NW_022900938.1:37405149-37406550 GCF_012274545.1 Fukomys damarensis | reverse complement strand
GTGACCCCCCGCTCCCTCCACCCAGGTCCGCGAAGGCCGCAGCGCCGTTACATTTCAACACCCACCCCGAGGCCCCAGCCCTCGCAGCCTCTGGGCTGCTCACACGTGGGGAAGGTGCAACAAAAGCCTGGGTGGAAGGGGATGCAGGCGTGGGCCAGGTAGACCGCACCTGGAGCAGCAATGGGCTGTACCTCGCCACCCTCGTCACACACCTCCCTCAACGCCCCCGTCCAAGTGCACACAGACACCCCGTGAGACCCGTATCTCAGAGGGCTGGGCAGTTCGGGTGGGATTTCCTAGCCGGTGCACACTTTTTCTCCCTTTTCCTAGCCCTACCTCTCCTCCCCGCCCCCACACACCACGCAGTCTGAGCTGAAAGGAGTTAGGGATGGTGCCTATTTTTCTTTCCTTACAAGTGCTCGCGTTCAGTAGCCCGTGGTGTACGGAGAGGGAGGGGATAGACAGGGACCCAGCCCTTCAGGGACCCCAAAAGTCACAGGGAAGCGTCGGCTGCTTTGCTTTCGCAGACAATGCAGCCAAGCAGCTGGCAACAGGTGCGTCTTCTGCAGAAAGATGCTGTGATCCCACCTTCTGCCAACTCAAAACTTTTGACACTCCCCAGTGCCCACCGATTCGTCCTGCACAAGTTTTAGGGGAATAAATCGATCTTCCTCTGAAATCCAACGGTCATCACAGCTGCAATCTCACAGCCCAGAGGAAAAGACAGGTCCAGAGAAGCAGAGGGGGTAGGGGGTGAGACGCGTCTGCAAATCCGGAGGGTATGAGCCTCCAGCCCTCCCCACAATGGGGGTCCCCGCAGCTGGAGAGCCCGCCCCGCCTCCGCGGCCCAGGAGTCGCCCCCGCTGAGACCGGATGCCCGCCGCGCAAAAAGCGAGCAGCTTTCCACCAAGGAAAGTCTGCTTCTCTGGGGCGAGACCCCTTCCTAGAGCCTGGGCGAAGCTTGGAGGACCTCCTAGGGCTTCTCCCGGGGCCTGGAAGAAGCTGGGACGCCGGGAGAGTTCATCCCCTTCTGCCCCCGCGGAGAGCCTCGCAGCCGCCCCTCCTCCATTGGCGTGGCTGAGTTCCAGGCTTCCAGAGTCTCTGGGCAACTCGCCCCCCTCTGGATGCTCTGAGCGAGGGCGGAAGGAGCCCTGGAACTCCCGGGGTTCTAGGGCTGTGCGTCCCTATTCTGCACCTTCCTCACCCCGGTGACCTCCGCTACCGAGCGGCTGGAAAGCCGTCGCTACCCGGCACCCTTCGGCTGCCCAAGGAAGCCAAGGACTCTGTTGCGTTGCCGGCAGCCGGAAAACCTACGCGACCACCTTAAGTTTCCCCCAGATGTTGCAGCTGCCGCAACTGCTACCGCCCGCGCCGGGGTTCAGCGCTGCCCTAGTGGGCGCG
>NW_022900938.1:37397917-37405097 GCF_012274545.1 Fukomys damarensis | reverse complement strand
GGTGGGGGGGGGGGGGGGGGGGGGGAGTTGTTGGTGGTGGCGAATGAGGGTGAGTAGGGGGGTGAGGGGGCAGGGTGAAGAAAAGCTTATTAGTATGGGCTCAGTAGCGTCAGCGCCCCGTGGGCAGGAGCGATTCCACTCGAACGAAAGGGAAAAAGTGAGAGTTTGGAGAGCACTGGAGAAGGAAGGGGGTGGGGGTGGCGGTGACGCAGGGGCGCAGGCATTGACGCACCGGCCAGGCTGGGCCCAAAATAGCAGCAACTCCAGCTCTGAGTCGCCCTCCCGGGTTCCCTTCCCTTCCGCGAGGGAGCGGGGCGCGGCCAGAGGGGAGCTTTCCTTGATCCCTGCGGTGGGCCAAATTCCCGCAGCTATTTTCAGGCAGACGGAAACTCAAGTGCAGCCACGCCGGGGTGGCGGTTATTATTTTTTAATACAGTCCTAGGAAAGCAGCAGCCCGGAGAACTTTAAGATTATAACCACAACCCTTTAAATACAAATAATTCTAAGTAGATACATTCCCTGTGCACGCTCCTCCTCCCTCTTTGCCATTAAAAGCACATTCAATTTAGGCCGGGTTCAATCTGGGGACAATTTCAGAAAATTCCTCCTAGAGGGTGGAAAAGTGTCCTGGAGTTCTTAAAACGCGCTCGCTCTAAGGAAGCCACACACTGTAATATGTATGATGTGTTAGTCAGTAGTCTTCTACAGTGTGGATTCTTGATAACAGAACCCTTGGTCAAGCCTTAATGTATGCAAAATCCAAAGGCAGTTTTCACAGCAGCTTATTAGAATGAAGTGTCAATAGAATAATTCGATATAACGTTAAAATAAAATAAAACGAGGACTTTTCCCTTCCATTCCTATAAGAGTTTTCCTTCCCCACTAAATTCTTATTGTGGTTCCTGGGAAATGTCAGTATTGCTTAGGAAGACACCGGCAGTAGATTGGTAAATTCGCTTAAACTAATTGTTGGATGGGCTACTTCTTGAATTGAGGTTTTAGGTAGAAGTAAGGTATGATCGAGATGGAAAGGATCCCGCATACACTTCAGTAAGCCTAGAAGGGTCATATCAATACCCCAGACTTGTTTTCCCTGCCACATTCTGGTGGAAAGAAGTCACAGGAGCACCGCCAACGTCTGTAATTGACTGATCCTGTCAGTAGGGGGCCTGACTCCACAATGTTCCAAAGAATATCACACACAAGCCCAAAGGGGCGCGCACGAACTCGCGCGTGCGCGCGCGCGCGCACGCACACACACACATATACACACACAAATTAGCTATTTACTACTACTCCTAGGGTAAGCCCGAGAAAACAATTCTGCAAGCCCAAATATTCATATTATGCTGGAATTTACAAAGAACCACAGATCTTTGATTCTTTTCTTTTTTCTCCGAAAGGGAAACAGTTTAACACGTGGGATTAGGATCACAATAGATTTTATTTCCTGCCCATGTTTAACTCACTGTTAGGACACAGGGGAAAAAAATCAAAATGGTAATAAAATCCCTCATTTTATCACCATTCAGTTTAAATTGGCATATAGTTTGGAAAAATGAAAGCATGTTTAAAATCCTATGATTACATGTTTAAATAAATTATAGTTTAGAAGAGGATTCCTGTGGGTGTATTTGCTAGTACATAAGAGAATGCTTTTGTGCATAGAGGTTTAATTACACTTATAATGGAATCAAAATGTAGAACTGAACAACCTTTCAGAAAATGTTAAAACGATACTTTAGGCTAAAAGAAACTCAAATTCTGCATTTATATGACTGCAACCCTTCTGGATTCTTACACACAAATAGTTCAAATAAAGTATTTTATCACTCAATTAAAATGACAATAGCGGGTTTTTTTCAGGACTAGCATCTGATATAACTTTAAAATATTGCCATGTATAAATGTGCAAAGTTATCCCATAGGAAGGCCTATTTTCTTAGTTATTTAAAATAAATGGGAGCAAAAATTGATCCTATCCATAAGCAGCTACCTCTATGAAAACCAACGAAAATAAATTATAAATTATTGCTATTAATAAATACAATTAGATCGCCTCAGAAAAGCATTGAGAAAGACAAAGTTACTACATTACGTTTATGATATTAATAAATATTAAGCAAAATATATTGCTACATGTATGAAAAACATTTTCATTAACATCAATATAAATAATACATACATTCAAATCTAAACTATTTTATGGATGGCTAAGCAGATTATACTTAATAAAACTGAGCTTTTGGTATAATTTAGAAAGCAAACATGAATGTAATCCCATAGGATTTTCTATCTTAATGCATGGGAAAAAAGGCCTCTGGGGATTTCTTTCACTATTCTACCCACATGAATTTAGAGTAGATCTTACAATGTAGATGTAGTAAAATAAACATATCTGTTATGCCACAAAAGTTGAGGCAACTTTAAGATATTTTATAATACATTTATTTTGTGGCACCTATTTTAGGCATCAAGACGATATATTTTCAAGTATATTTCAATAAACTTTCATCTACAGCATTCACTGCCATTTGAATGGCCCCTTTACATCAGTAAAAGAAATTTTCACTTTGAAATTTTTTTTATTCAAAATACAGGGATTTTTTTGTTGTTGTTTTGCTTTTGCCATTTCATCCCCACTGATAGGATATTAATGAACCAAATATTTTATTCCCCATAGATTGCTTAGAGAACAAGTCAATTGTTTCCTTGATACTCACATTTTGGGTAGTTGTGGCTTTTACTCAGTTTTATAAGCTTATTTTTCACCAAAAAACATTTAATGTAAAGGCTTTACAAATCATTTACTTTCAGAACTCTGTTCTAGAAATGTGTAAAGATGTGCAAAAGTAAACAGCACTCTTTTCTAGAAGCGCCTACTTATAAATTAAAATTATAAAACTGAACATATGGTAAACCTCATGTGCTCAAAAAGTATTTGCATAATAAAAATCTTTCATCTTTTCATTAATACTTGACTCACAGTGGCCATTTCCTAAATATTTGTTTTTAAATTAACCGTTTAATATTTTCCTATGTAACAACTATTTTTTACTAGGCAAAGAAGGATAACTTTGATTTTATATTTCATTGCTAGTTCCCATAAACATGGATACATTAAAATGTATAAAGCCTTAAAATGCATTTTAAATAAGATGCTATATACTGACAATATATCAGATACCTGAAATTCTAAAAGTAGCTAGTAAAAAAATAAAATAAAATAAAATAAAAGTAGCTAGTAATGTTAGTAACCTTAACACTATTCAATAGTATTGAATACATAGATAAAATATATAAAGTTTGCAACAGCTGTTATATGTAAATCTCAGCTAGCTAGTTTTTGTTCTGATTTAATGACAAAATAAACCATTTTTACTTTTTTCCTCAAACTGGATAGGAACCTCTCAACTTAATGAAACAGGAAAATAAAGTATTGATATATTATATCCTTGTCCTCATCATAATTCTGCAATTGTCAAGTCTACAACAACAACAACTTTAACACTACAAAAGTAACTTATAGCCAGTATCCTTATAGTGATAAGCAATAAATCTAATTACCATATCCTTTGAATAGATGTAATATAAATTTCATTGCTCACTTAAAAGTTCTAAAGTTAACAGCATAAACTTGAAGTTGAGTAATTAAGTAATCCTTATATAGACACTTATTAAAGTATTTATACATATTATCTTAAATCTACATCTATCATTTTGCCAATTAAAATTAGGACTTTAATTGCAATTAAGTAATTTAATTGCCAATTGAACAGCAAAATTGCTAAGTGACTAATTTTAATGCCTATTTTAATTACCAATCATGACTGGGGAGGGAGCTAATCAAGTTACATCAAGCAGTACCAGAGTAATGATGTGGAAAAAAAAAGTAGAACAAACATTCAAGGCTACATGCTTTTAAAAAAGACACGTAAATTAAATAAATGCAAACACAATCTTATAAATGTATAAAAATACTGGATTTCAGTATCTGAATACAGAACATGAAATAGAACAAGATTAAAGAGCCCCTGTCAATCTTCAGTTAAAGTAAGGACAATCAAAGTCAAAATTTTATGTGGCATTTACATGGCACTCATACTAACCTAGATAAAAACAAAGCTGCTAAAACGGGAGAATAAAAGACTGCTTCCTGCTTGGCTAGTTAAATATTTACAGACTGACAGGCCTTTTTTAAATTTTGAACGAAATGCTTATAAAAGAGACAAGTTTCCAATGCAACAACATGAGCTTCGAATTTGAACAGCAAACAGGGTAAATGCAATGGAACTACAGTCCTTCCTGGTGGATCTCCTCAACTTACTCACTGGAATGAGAGCTCTTTCAGAGGCCAAACACCTACTCATAACTTGTCCCATGTTACCTTGGGAAAAACATAAATCTTGCCTGTCTTAAATATTTAAAATGTATTCATTAGTAAAAATGAGAATGCTCCAGCGATTATGTCACAATGAAAATTACTTAGCATGAGGAATATACCTAGTTCTAGTGGTCTTTCTTCATTTTTAATTAGAATAAACATGCTGGCTTAAGATACAGGCCCTAAATCAGCAAGCAACAAAAGCACTAGGAAAAATCTTCTTCGGCAACATAAACATATTTTCAAAAGTTTACGTATCCAACCAAATTCTCATTTTAGCAGGATGGAAGGACAATACTGAAAGAAGCAGGTAAAGCTGAGAACTAAATAAATAGAAAGTGATTTTCTAATAGTAACAATTCTAGTACTTTCTGGCTATAGGGCTCCTTTAGTAGCCAGTCACCTCATTTACAGTAACAACCAATATACATCAAGTCTTCATTTCAAATAAAAGTCATGCTGCAAGGTCCATACCTTATTTTCGTTGTCATACAGGTACTATATGGTACTTATACAGTTTATAAACACAAAAGGGCCTGAAGTTGTTCATGAAATATATGAAATATTATAACTTGAGAAAAAGCAAATAGTGCTGCTTGGGATTTTATTTACTAATAGACTTGAATTCTGAAATGAAGCACTGCAGGACTTTTGGCCTAGCTTTTGAAGAGAGAACACTTTAATAATCACTGGGCTTGACAAAAGGCTGCAACGTCTGTCCATGGCAACAACAGCTTCCTAAGACAAGTTCTATGTGACTAAAGGACATTTGCATTCACTGCCTATTTACAAGTCATGGAGATGGAGTCATTATTTACAAGCTCACAAGTGATCATGGTTAAAACTCATCAACTGCTGATGCTACACAGAGAAATAAAATCTCACCTATTAAAAGATGCTTGCCACAATTTAGATTTATCTTAAATTAACCTGAGTTAAGGTTATCCTGGTTAAGTATCTTAGTTTGTTCTGTATTTTTTTCTTTTGCTATATCTACAAAAGATCTTATTTAGGAATGATTATCAAAATGGTAGACTAACTTAAGCATCATTTAACAAATCACCAGCCATCACAAAAGAGGGATAAAAGAGAAACATCTTGTAATTTCAAAATGATTCTGAAAGGACATGATGTATAGACAAGCTTTCAAAATAGTATGACTTTCTAATATCTGCATGATCAAAAGTAATGATTTTTTAGACTGTCCATATCTATTTTATGTATTTTTGCTAGTTTACAGTCTATCAGTTCACATAAACTAGTGTAGCCTATATATTGCTAGAAGCAAAATATTTTAAAAGACAGTATGTTTCTAGCTTTCAGATATCCTTTAATAGGCAAAAGTAAAGCTGGAGTCTAAAATATTATACTGCTATTTTACTTATGCTTCCTTAGATTATTGCTTGCTTTTCAATGTGATCTATTTTATTTAATGAAAAGGGATACAGTAAAAGACAACCATATTTCTAATCTGAGGTTAGGGACACTCAATTGAGACATTTTTATTAACCATCTGGATATTAAAAATAATTCCACCTGGATCTAAGTAGCAACTTCATCATGGTGTCCCTATGTTGATATGTCGGGAGGAAAACACCCAATGCCATCACACACACTATTCAAGTTAAAATTCACAAATAGTGAGTGCGCGGGGGGGGGCGCGGGGGGAGCAAAGTTAGCTTGCTGAGGTCCTACTTAGATTTCTTATAGTTCATATTTCCTAGAACTGTTTTCCTTAACTTCCAAAGTTTAGGGAGAGCTGGAGTATTTTTTCTAAATGAAGAATTTCAAATAATGAATAGATTTAGAAGTTACATTGAAACAACTAGTAGAGAACATTTCCCTAGGAGTCCTTTAATTTTCAGGGCTTAGAAACCTTGTTACCTAAAGATTGCTAACTCTAAAGATTAACTCGCTCTGGAAATCATATTTTCTGTATACTCATTGACTAGTCGTTGGTTGGCAATTTCCCAGACAATAGTTTTGTTAAACTTTATAAATTGTGCATGTCTAGAGGTGGGAGGAGGAGAGAACGGCAACGCAGAAAGACTTTACTTGATTTGACAGGGCCTCTCAAACTACAAATAGATGTTATAGAATTTGAAATGTAGCTCTGTAACTCAATTTATACCACAGAAATTGTGAGATGCTATCTTCCTGTTGTTATAACGTACCAGGTCAAGGGATATAAATTGTACCAGGTAATTCATTTTGCTGTTCAGAGAGTCATTAAGTTCCTCCCAGAATATATGTGATTGATATCCCTGGAGGTGAAAGGCTAAAGGAACCATATGGCAACATGTTGCTTTCCGTATGCTATCTGCCCATCCGTGCTTAAGCTGCCATTAGCAACATCTGTACCTTACGGAAATCCAGCTGCGCCAACGATGGCTGATGGAATTGTGCTTGGGGTGGGGGTGAGGGGGAGTCTAGCTTAGCCCCATTAACTTGAGACTTAAGAGTCTATCTACCAGGACGAATGGAAGCTTTCACAATTAGAAGAGACGACACAAATGCTTTATTAAAGTTTAATTTTGAACTCCCAATTAGCGAAAGTGCATTACACATCGACTGTAATTTCCTAGAAAACACAGCAAGTCCTCTGCCAGCCTGCCACGTGCGAGGGGCTCCGGAGCAACCTTCCCCAGCTCCGAGCAGGGGGAAGGGGACGGTACGGAACCGGCCTCCGCATCCCAGGAAGTCCCTAAAATCCTCGCCGGCCCCTCCTCTCGCGGGGCGGGGGCACCGAGGACTGAGCCCACCGGGGGAAGTGGGGAGCTCGGGTCCGCGGTCCGC
>NW_022900938.1:37364391-37396911 GCF_012274545.1 Fukomys damarensis | reverse complement strand
CGCTCTTGGGGCGACGCTCGCGGGGAAGGAGCGCTTCGAGCCTCCCTGCTGCTCGGAGCCCTGGGTCCCGGCCGATCGCACCCCTCGGGGCGGGGAGGCGGTTGTCCACTTCCCGTGGGAACGGCGAGGCTACTTGGCGACGAGTTTAGCGAAGGAGGGACACTCTTCCCCCCAAGTTGACTTACGGTGCTTCCTCTGCTTCCCCACACCCTTGTAGGACAGGTCGAGTGCGCTTTTTGTGGCCTTAAGTTGTCAATGAACAACAAAAACAAAAATCTTCATTTTAAATGCAAACAAAGATGAGGGGGTAGGTACATTATTCCTTTAATTTCAGGAGAGCAGCTTTACAGGACTCAGGCTTTCAGCTTCAGTGCTTTTTGCATGTTATGTTAGCTTGGACGTAGCATATTTTAATTTTACAGAAGTCTTAACCATCTTTCGATGTCCAGGACTTTAACAAGGCTGCTTTAAGAGGCTTTTTCTATAGGTAAATATTTTTGTGGAGACTTCCATACTAATTTCTTCCTCAGGCAGTTCTGTTATACACTCAGACTCTTGCCCTATCCTTGAGGTTGCCCATGTATTTTACTGGAATTATCAATTAACAGATAATTAAGACAGTTTTTCTTCCTTAGCAAAATGTCTCAGACATTTAACGACATATTTTCTGGGGTGCTGATATATAGAAAATTTGCAGGTGCAAGCGAGATGTTGAAGTGAGCTGGCACGCAGAGAATGAGTTAAAGAGGCTGAGGAAATGGGTCTCAGTTCACAATTGTGGCAAAGTGGTACAGTGGAAGTTCAAAGGACTTGGAGGTGGAAGGCCAGGAAATTTAAGTTTGAATCATGTCTTCATTGCACTTTTCTGTGGCACTTTGGAGAAATCTCTCTGCCTTGCCTTTTTCATCATTGAAATGAAGGGTTGGTTCTCAACTTTCTTGAAAACTAAAGGATATCATTGCGTTCAGTATAAAGTTATATCAAACTAATGTGAACACCCAGTGTCATAGGAAAAGCGTAACAAAGTAGAATATTTCAGTCTTCTGACATTTGATGAATTTTTTTACATTTTTCTGAAAAAAGAAAATACATTAGGGTTGCTACAGAAGAAGAATGAATAGGAAAATGCCTTTAAAACTATTTTAAGGGGAAAAATACTGCTCACTGTTACTTCATTTATATAATATGGACATATTTACCGTCCAGTAATGTAGACCTGTTCCAATACCACTTTCTCATACAGAAAATGGATTGTAAGTTGCATATACACTGGGGCCACATTCTCCAACTCTGTCCCATTTGTCACTTGTGGGTTCTGTGAGAGGAGTCTTTCAGTTGAAGGACACTGAATTGTTTCTCAGTGAGTGGCAGAACTGAGACCCAGGAGTCTTCTGGTTGACCTTCATCAGATAGTGAAAATGTTCCTTATTCTCTTGTCTTTAAGTGGGTGAAGGAAGAAAACATAAAAATGGCAGAAACAAGTTTAGAGCCAAAACACTTGCTTCACATAGACACCACCAAAGTGTGATCACAACTAAAAGTTAACCAATATTTTTCCAGTTCCAAAAGCACATCTGTCTCCTTTCCCTACAAAATGTTTGAAGTCTATAACTTTGCCTTAAAGTTCTTTCTTATGAAAGGTATTTTTTCCTGCACTGCCATTTTCTTGAAACATCTAGCTTCTTGTGTGCTTTTAAATTAAAGCTTTTTTACTTCTTACACCTTTTTAACGTGATCATTGTCCTTATAAACTTAATAGAATGAATGTCCTGGCTAAATTTGAAACATGCCCAATTTTAAAAGTAAGGAAGAGAAAAAGCTTAGTTCTGGGACTGGTCGAAATACAGTGAAACGAAGTTACCTCAAAATAAAAACAAAATATCATGCTGAAATTTGTGAAATAGAAGAATGAAAATATGGCAAATCTTTTATTTGGCTATCCTTGATAACATAAAGCTTGTTACAATTTTCCTAACATACTGAATGTTTTAGAATGTGGACATTTCCCAATATTTCCAAAGTTTCTGTCTACCTGAGGTTAAATCCTTGAAAAGACTCCTCTACAACAACAGTATTGAAGAATTTATTAGAGAAACTACTGTGCATTCTTGCCTTATTACTCAGTTAATCCTGTTCTATATTTAGAGAGTGATGCCAGCCAGCATGAGGCTTTAGAGGAATGAGCACAAATATTTGCCATATCCTGAGCATATAGTTTTGGTGATTGAAATGAAAATTCATTTTGGAAAATATCACTGAAGTTATAGTATAAGCAAATCTTAGCAACCTTCAAATGGATAAATAGAAGGTTAACAAGAAAAGTGATGAAGATTCTCAGTGTTCCAAATGAAAGAAAAGAGACAACCCAAGTTAAAGAGTTAGGAACTTTCTTCATTTTTAAAAGGCCAAGAAATTCAGGCGGGCAATACACTTAAAAACAAAGTTAACTACATTCAACAAAACTACAGGACTCCAAACATCAGTTCTTCATGTGCAGAGACATACATCACTGGCCCTTCTGATAAGGTGGACCCAATTTTTCTGGTAATTCCTTGAGTATACTATTGATGGACACCACTGCAAACAACCCTGTTGATAAATACATAACATCAAATAAGGATTAGTTACAATAAATACAGTATTTTAAAATCTTCTGTGAGGGTTCAGAACTGTGGGCCTGCTTGCCCTTGTATTTATTTGGTCCTGGCTCTTTTTCCCACCTCTGGTTCATATGACAAACTCTTATCCTGAAATCTGCTTTTCCCAGGTTTCCTTGGGAGTTGGCTGCCCACTGGGTTTAACAAGGGGAAGCAGAAGATCCTACGGGGAGAACTGGAGGATAGGAAAAGCCACAGTAGTTCCAGACTCTCTCCTGTGCTCCAGCTCCTGCCAAATGACCCCTGACCCCTGACCCCAGGCTCCAGTAACAGCCTCTTCCATTTAGACTCTAGTTTAGCAGGCTGCATCCTGTGCGAAATCACAGATCCCTTTTTGCTTCTTTAGCTCTTCTCTTTTCTGTTTTAAAATTTACTCATATTCTTCCTGTGTTGAATACTTAAGAGTTTCTCTTCTCCTTGCTGGAGTCAAGATCCATACATCCCATTGAGATGACGTACACAGAAAATCTAACTGTTCCTTGAATTTCTTTTGTTAAAAGTTTCTTTTTTAAATGTGCTACTTTTAAGTGCTAAGTAGTAGAGTTAGAAAAGCAGAAAGAAACCTAATACATTTTTAAAAATCAATTTTCTGTGGGGATAATTAAAAATTACAAAATATAACTTTGCTGCACATATGGGCAAGTACTTAGCTGAGACAGAGACATAAATTTTATGCTAATGACAAGGGTGGCATATACTACCTGTCAAGGCTTAATTTATACTACACATCTTCTGTGAGCCCCACTCATTCACTAACTTAAGAGCTTAAAAGAAAAAGATCCTCAGATTTTAAAAGAAAAAGAGAAAGAAAAGGATTTTTTGTGTTACTGATTTGAAATATCATTATATATCTGACTCCTTGGGGTAATATTTTGAAATATAAATTATGTTTGTATTTTTCTTTTCTATACATTTTCTATTGTTTGTCTCCCTCCCTACTCCTGGGTGTCACTGTCCCAGGAAGAGGCAAAATATTTCCAGCTTTGTTTTGTAAAATCCAAAATCATGAAGGAAAAGGAATCTGGGACACTGAATACATATTTTAAAGAAGCTTCAAAGAGAAAAGGATTTCCCTGAAACTGGGAAAAGGACCTCAATAGGCATAAATAAGACAAGAGAGAAACGATGATTAGAGGTTCTTGAAGGAGAAATAAGAAATGGGGAGCTGAAATTTGGAGGAGAAGCCTAAGAAAGAAATGGCTCAGGGTAGACTTGGCAAAGGAGTCCCATGAGGTTATGGTTTTAGGAACCAGGTGTGTCATGAGAGATGAATCATCACACAAATACTATCTAGACCTCACTCATTTGTACCAGAGATACTAGTTCATTTTTCCATGGGTCAGTCTATGCCCCAGGTAGCCAAAGCAACTAGTTTGAAGTTGTGTAAGACCCAGAGATCTTTGTCAGTTTTTTTGTTACATGAACGTGGAAAAACATAAACTGCTACTATATGTCAAGAGTCTGCAGGAGAATAAGCCAACACAAAGTAGATGGGGGGCCAGGAACAGGTTACTGAAAACATTTGAGCCTGGATCAAGCTGTTCCTAGAGCTACATCTATCAGTGAATGCTTCAGTCATATTAGTAAATTTATTTTCTTTTAGCAGAAGTCAGTTTGCATTGAAGTTTCTATCATTTGAATTGGAAACAGACCTAGCTGATACATTTAACCCTGTTACCATTTCAAGTCTTAGTAAGCTGGGGCATAGTAAGTAGACAACATACCTGTCAACTAGTATCGATACATACACATGTGAAGTTGACTTATTATGCTTACTGTTAGAGAGTAGGAGGAGAGATTTAATAGCTTGTTGATTATAGTAATAGGTAATAGGAAAAATGAAATGAATAAATCTAAGAGCTAAAGGATTCATCTGTACCTTTATAGCTGGGAGCTTAGAGTTCACCTAATCTTGTGAATCAAAGTACAGTATATACCATAATAGCAGGAATAACAAAAATTATAAAAGTGAAATTTTTAATTAATTTATTTTTTGGTACTGGGGATCGAACTTGGAATCTTACGCTTTCGAGGCAAGTGGCAGCACCACTGAGCTAAATCCCCAGCCCTTGAAATTTTTAATTTTATCATAGCTCATCATATGATAACATTCTATTTATGACTCACAAAGTTTTAGAGTTCTTATTCTTTGACTTTGGCTATCTTCCTTTTCTATTTTAAACCAAAGACCTGCTGTCTATTCTCTGTAATATGTTATTTCCTAAGCATGTCTGCTTCCTCCTCCCTGGTTTCCTCACAATATTTGTGATTATGCAATATTTTATTATAGCCCAAACCAAAACATTAATTCAAAGAGTAAGTAAATGCAGATGCTTTAAGAAACCATGCTAGATATCTCTAGAGAACGGAACCTCCACCCCCTTTGTGGAAGCACAGACACATGCACACACATCCATATTCATACTCTTAATAGTCCCACAGTTTTAACATCTTTGTGCAGAAAGAAAGGCAGTGTCACTCGAAAAGTTTACTGTAATGGATGCTATTCCTCATCATCCTGAAGGAACCTGGACATGCTGAGAAGTAGGAAGTACACAAAGGGAGAGTCAATAATAGCTGCATAACAATGGATCCAGTTATCTCCATTTGGATAGATTCAGTAAAATTGTATTACATTTGGAGAAATATTTCTCCCCCTTAATGTGAATTGTCTATGATAATAATTCTTTTCCTCTGGGGTATAAGTATGCATAGAATCTAATGGACGATCCAGAGAATGATGAAAGCCAAATGTGACAACACATGCGTGTAATCCCAGTTCTCTGGGAGGCTGAGGCAGGAGAATCGTAAGTTTCAGCCCAGCCTGAGCAATTTAAGGACTGAAGGAGACCTTGTCTCAAAGTAAAAAGTATGTATTAAAAAAAAAAACTGCAGCTATAGATCAGTGCAAGGACCTGGGTTCAATCTCCAGTATTGCAAGATGAAGAAGACACAAGAAAAGAGGAGGAAGAGCACGAGGAGGAAGTAATAAATCTTCGCTGCTGTTGATGGACACTATACAGGTACTGTGCTGTGAGTTTCCTTCTGCAGTATTATTTTAGATGCCTGATACAGAATCTGGGAAAAGTATTGCTAAAAATACCTTACAGACAACGCTGGTTGGAAAAGGGGGGGGTGGGTGCTCTGAGGTAAACTACCATAAGTAGGGCATGTGGTTAGTGCCATAGAAAAGAGACAAAGAGATGCCTTCTAAAGGAAAGTGTGACAGGAAAGCAAGACTGGAATTAGAGTATGCTTTTCAGGGGATCTTTGTGAAAATGTAAGGCTTTTGTGCTACATTTCTTTGGACTATTGGGAAACTCTTATTTAGGGAAGAGTTTAACTGTAGCATGAGCTTTCTACACATTGCACCACCCCAAGGCCAGTCTATGGTCCTAGCATCCGACTGAGGAGGGTTCTGAGAAACGAACCTGAGGATAATCATGAGGGAGAACATGGCCTTTGAGTGAGTTATGGATGAGCAGATAACTCAGAAGCAGACAGTGGGAGAGCAAAACAAAATTTCTTTTAAAAAAGCCTTTCCAAATGGTGCCAGAGCTTCCTGTCAATTCTATCCTTTCCACTAAAAATAAAGCTGTGTCTTCCCTCTTCCTTTAACTTTCATCATTTGACAACAGCAGACTATGTGGTCTCCTATCACCAGCCACCCAAGAGCATTGGCTCCTGTCCCGACCCAGTGGTCTGCCAGCACCATCTGAGAAGACTTTTTTGTTCATTGTCTTCAGGATTTATACTGAAAACTGTGCCTTACATTTTGAGTTTTAAGTATGCAAAGGTAGTGGATTGGGTCTTTTGTAGACCCATTAAAAATATGTCATTTTCTTCAGTTAAGAAATGCCACTAAAGTTATTTGTCATGCTAAAAGGATTCCACTTAAAGATTTACCCATTTAAAAATTACCCGAGTTTTCAGTATCAAGACAGACATTGAAGCACTGTAAAGGCAGTGATATTCTTGAAAAGCTGTGGGTTTTGCTTGGAAAAGTAGTGTTTATACAATGATCAACTTAGGTTTCTGCAATATGTGTCTTTAATAATTTCATAATTCCAAACATTTCTGATTCTAGGTGACCCTGTGTGGGGAAAGATGGTAATCTGATAGAGAGCCTGGAAAGTGCAAACACAGACTTTGGCTATAGACAGAATTGTTCTATTTACCAGTTGTGGAATTTGGGGGCAAGGCTCTTCACTTGTACACCTCATCATTCTCCCACACTTGGGGGTGTTAGGACTGAGGCAGCCCATCTGAGGCCCTTATAGTCAGCTAGGTACACCATGCACAAAAGTATCCTGTGAAGTTAAGTTCTTGTCCAAATTTCTAATATGCATAGTGAGTATGGTTTATCAATCTATAGAAGAGAAAGGAAGAACCTGAAATTAATCCCCTTTGCTCTTTCCAGAGAGATGCACCAGCATAAAAGGACCTGTCCACAGCTTTGAAATCCCTATTTTCAGTTTTCACATTCTGCTCTGTCTTGATGGAATGGATGGCATAAAGCTTCTCATCTCCATCTTGGAGGAGTCCATCACCGATGCCTTCATAAATATCATTGACAGAAAACTTCTCCTACATCAACCATGAGTTTATAATACATTCAACTTTGGTATTTACTTTATATGTCTTACATTCAAAAGCTCTTCACCCACTGCTGCCCACATATGCTGACAACTGTTCTGATGCCAGCAGGAGTAACAGATTTTATTTCTTAAGCGCTGCAGAACTACAACCAAAATGTTATTATTAGATGAAAGATCTCATACTGGCTTTGCAATAGGAGGAAAAGAAAGAATTGAGATGAAAATAATCCAGGCTATTTAAAATTGCCCCACATTTTCAAAATTGTGATTTCATTTGGGTTTTAAATGTAACATACTCAATGCTCAAAATTCCAAAGGTATAAAATTGTACACAGAGAATAGTTTCTGTTGTGTCTTTGTTATCCTGCCATCTAGTTCTTTCTAGGCTAAACTAAAGTTATGAAATGTTTGTATTTCCTCACAGTGATAGTTTATAAACAGGTAAGCAAATAGGAGCACAGATACATGTTTGAGAATGCATCTTGTCTGTTTTCTCTTAACAACATATCCTGGTGACAGTTTTGTATCTCCACATAAAGAGCTTTGTTATTTCTTTTCTCTAGTTGCATACTATTCCATTGCAAGGATATGTTTGTTATTTCACAAGTATCAAGTAGAGAGACATTTGCTTACAGACTTTTGTTAAGACAGAAACATTTCAGGACCTATGTCATTTTGCTTATTGACAGGTGCTTCTTTAAGATAAACTCTTAGAAATTGAATATCTTGATGACAGCTATGTATTATATTTGTATAGGAATTGTGATTTACACAGCTTTGAATTGTGCTTTTAGAACATTCAAAAGGAAAAAAGGATAAACTTTGAAAAGTAAGTCCCCTTCATGCTGCTTTTGCTCAACTACTTAGTTATTTTCCTTGGGAGCAAATATATTGCTACCTCTTGTGTACCCATTCAGAGATTTTACACACACACATGCACAAGTGCACATCTGGAAGTTCAGATAGAATTTTTTAATTTATTAAGGTAGATTTGCATTATAGTCTACAGGGATCAGAAAGCACTAACAGGATGGCTGGAAAAATTGAGTGTAACCATTTAAAAGAGGCACATATTCTTTACTTCATAAATCACAGTCATTTAATATAATAATAGAAATTCCATCCATTTTTTTGTAGGCCTGTGTTCTATGGAGAGGGAAAAAGGGCTATTGATAAATAGTCAAGCACTTTCCTTAGCCAAATATTTTCTGACCAGACCCATCTGGAGAGTTCCCTGTGTGTCTGTTGAACAGCACTCACTGGTAATGCTGTCTTCTTTCAAGTGGAGATTCTTCCTTCCTTTGCTTAGGTTGGATCTCCTGCTTTCTCTGGGCCAATGTAATCCTCTTTTTTTTAGTGCCCCAACACCCCAGACCCCTTCTCAGCATATCGCCTTCCAATAGCCCCAGAGAGTTCAGGAGGCAAATTTTTTTGAGAACTTGAATTTCTGAAAATCTCATCTGCCCTTTTATCTGATGAATCGTTCAGCTGGTAATAGAATTCAAGGTGGAAAATAATATTTTTTCCAGAAATTTATAGCCTTTCTTCAGTCTTACTGTTAAATCAAATACTATTGTACTTTCTGGTAGAATTTTTTTCCTCTCTGGAAAATTTTATGTTCTCTTGGTTCTTGGTATCTTGATAGAAGAAAGTTCCAGTGATATAACTTGATGTGATTTTATTTTTATTCATTGCAATGAACAGGGACTAGGTCTTTTAATCTTGAAGTTACTTTGGAGGAAATTTCTTAAGTCACATGTTTTACTAATGATTTCCTCTTGTATACTTTCTTTTTATCTTTCACTCTTTCTTTGAAACTTTGTTTTAAAAGAGTGGATCTCCTGGATTCATCCTTCAATTTTTTCTACCCCTTCCATTTTTTATTCCTTTTTTCTTTTTCATCTCATTTTCTTTTTCCTGTCATTTCTGAGAAAACTCAACTTTATTTTCCAACTTACATCCTTATATACTTTAAATTTTATTTATTTTTAATGTGGCAAAATATTCATAATACAAAATTCTGTTTTTATCCCTTTGGGGTATAGAATTCTGTGGCATTGAGTATGCTTATGTGGTGTGCCACCATCACCATCTGTCTCTTAAACCTGCTTATTGTAACAAACTAAAACTCTGCACCCACTGATCAAAAACTGCCTTCCTCTTGTGTGCCATTCAGAGATCCTTGCAATAAGAATTTCCCTAGTTCCTTGCAATAAAAATTCTATTTTTTTGTTTCTATGAATTTACGTACTACTCTAGGTACTTCATGTAGGTGAAATATTTGTCCTTTTTAAACTTGCTTATTTCAATTAGTACATTGTCTTCAAGATTCATCCATGTTATTCATCCATGTTGTAGCCAATGTCAAATTTTATTTCCTTTTTAAGGCTCAGTAACATTCCTATACATATGTATATATACCACATTTCATTTTTTCTAATCATCCGTTGATGAACACTTGAGCTGCTTCTACATTTTGGCTATTGTAAATAATGCTACTATAAACACTAGTATTTCTTATATCTATTTAAGTCTAACATACTATTGTACATTTTTTACTTTTTGGAGGTGCTCTCATTCTTGGAATGTTCCATTTTTACAGTATATGTTTTTTTCTTTTTTTTTTGAGACAGGGTCTTGCTATGTAGTTCAAACAGGCCTTGAACTCACAGTGATTCTCCCGGAGTGCTGGGATTATAAGTATGTGCCAACACACCTGTCTTAGATTCTTTTCTTTCTTCAAAACTGAAATATCATAATTCTCTGAAAATGTAAATGGTGGTATATATCTCTATGAGTATGTGTATGCTTAATATATTTAAACTTATTTCTTCCTGCATGATATCCATTTCCTCAAGTTGAATTTGATTATTTTGCTAACTGTTTTCCATGTTAGAAGTGTTTCTCAAATTTTTTTGTAATTCTTAATATTTTGCTTTGGGGAAAGTAAGGGCTTCCTTCATGCTTAGCATACATTCTACAATTGCACTACCTACCAGCCCCAACACTTTGATCTTAATTAAGAAAACAGAATGAAAAGCTAAACGGGGTCTCTGAATGTATTTGAGGTCTGTGACCTTGACCTTTCTAACAGGGAAACCTGAAAAGGCTGTTTATCAGGACACCTTGTTAATAGTACCCTTATGCTTTTCTACTTGGGCTGGTCAGGCTACCAAAAGAAATTCCACTCAACTCCTCTGCAGAAGGTAGTGAGAGATCTGGTTGCCAGTATCCTGACTGCTGAATATGGGAAGGGGAATAAGCTGGTGTTTTCAATAGAATATTCAAGTCTTCAACTGTGTCTAGCCTCCCTCAGTCCAGAAACATTGTGCTCTTCTGAAGAAAATAAAACCACAGTCTTGTTCCCAAGAGGACAGACTCAGTCTCACTGGTGTGGCACTGAGAAGGAGGCTAACTAGATGATTTTTCTCATTCAGCATTCACCCAATCCTTCTTATTTTAGCAGTGACCCTCCTTTCTTCATGTTAAATTCCAGAATTATCTACAGATAACTTTGCTTGCATCTCTGAGAGGGCTGTTATTTTAGTAGAGATGTTTCTCAGTTTTCCCTGGGACCAGGTAGGTTTACACTCTGGAGTCAGCAAAGACACTCAGGTTTCATCCATCTATTTTCCAGTTCTCAAAAGTATGTCATCATCATTTAGCTTCTTCCTTAAAATTTTTCTTTGGTATTTGCTTTAAAAGAATTCTTGAAGTGATGTGTGTGTGTGTGTGTGTGTGTGTGTGTGTGTGTGTCTAATCCTTACTTTAAACCTGAACTGGCTCAGTATATTTAATGCTTGTCTGGAAAAAAAAAAGAAAGGATTTTCTTGATTCACTAAACTATCAGTCACTTTAATAATTTAAAACACAAATTTATAGCATTAACTTAATGTTACTTGTTTAAAGTCTCTCATTTTTTCTTCTTACAATAAGAAGTAGAAATTGGCTTACTTCTGTACAGGGAAAGATTTGAATGTAGGCCTAAATTATATGAAATGCCCATTTTAAAAAGGCAGTTGATATAGCAAGTAAATCTGTTTTAAAATAATAATACAAAAATTTCCTGTAGATACTTGATTACAAATATAGTTATTGAGGAGGTTTTATTTATGTATGATGAGTTTTAAGTTATAAATTGTTTGGATTGTTTGGTCTCCATTTATCAAAATAAGGGCTCATCTAACTGTTTTTTTGGGTTTTTTTGGCAGAAGTTTCACATATGTTCTTTGAGGTTATTCATTGTAACTGGTCAAATTTAAGTAGTATTGCAGTAATCAAATGAATATGCAAGAAATAATAAGCTTAAAATAAAAATGGCACCTGGTTATTACCAAGATATATCTGTTCCCTCTGCTTCACTTTAGTCATAGCTGTTTAATTTCCTGAAACAAAAAACAAACAGATTTTTTACTAATGTCAGTACTGCAGAGCTAGCATAGGACAGAAAAGCCAGCTGTACTCGATTTCATCTTATGCATCATCAACAAAATTGGCAGCTAAGTTCTGATTTCAGAGCCTTTATGGTTAATGATGATGTACAAGCTGTGCTTGATTTTAGATACAAGGCTGATCTTACTTTGCTGACAGAAAAATCTATTTTTGATTTGTAAATTAGGCAAATTTGATGTGAAATTATTGATGTAGGATAAACGCAGAACATGAAGATATCATTTTTAGACTCACATCTCTAACCCTAAAATCATTTAACTTTATTATTATTATAATCATCAGCATCCTTTTAATTATTAGCATTATGATGATGGAAGCTAAACATTTAACTAAAAATTCAGTTAAATTTTTTGAATGAGTCACATATTGACAAGTAATAAGCTAACAAATGTGACTGAAACAGAACTGATTAGCAATTGATTATGTTAGCACCCCTGTTCTGGGTATAATGCTAATTTAGAATCACGTGGCAGGTGATTGTGGGTAAAATCTGTGATTCTCTAAAGAATAATGGGGCAAAGAGATGTGAAAGAAGGAAAAATTCTCTGATAGAAAATTCTTGGACAGGGGCTGGGGTTGTAGCTCCGCAGCACTGTACCTGCCTAGCAAGTGCAAGGTCCTGAGTTCAGTTTCCGGTACCAAAAAGAAAAAGAAAAGTCTTGGACAATTGAAATTATATCTGAGTCATTGCTTAGAGAAACTACTATAGTTTTTAATTCATACAAATCATACAAACTTACTAACTGTGTATCCTATTGAGTTCATTGGTACATTTTAGGTATACAGTACAGTTACATTCATCATTGGGATCCTGTACCTTTACATGACAGGTCTTTTTCCTCATACTGTGTATCATCGAATATTATTTAAAGGTAGTAATATTGGCCTTATACACAATTAGGAAGCTTTGAACTTGTGTTAGATGTTCTTTCATCTTATTCCCTCTTAAGAACTTCCATCCCAGTTCTTTCATGTTGCTTGTTTCTTCTTTGTTACCTCCTGCTCAGGTATGCCTCTTCCTCATTCCATACCTGTTCCTCCTTAAACTCCAAAACTTATCTGTCATTTGTCCTGTTTCTTTAAGATCTTCCAAGGACATATATGTTAAGAGCCAAAAACTATTTTTAAAAATATGCTATCCTTCTAGTAATACAGATTTGCATTTTTAAGAAAGACTCCTGAAGACCTATTGTCAAGAGTGGAAATGCCACATCTTCTGTCTGTCAAAAATATCAAATATTCATATCCTATTGTAACTGGATTCAATTTATTGATTCTGCCTAGTTTAAAATGTGTGTTTCTGAAGCATAATGAGATAAAGACTAAGATCCAGGGCTCTGCAGTTGGACAGTCCTATTTTGAAGCGTGATTTGGCCACCTATCAGCTTTTCGTCCTTAGTCCTGATTTACTTATTTTTAGTTTGGGATAACCACCTCATCTGGTTGTTGTGAGAAGTTAATTTCTGCATATAAGATAATTACTATAATGTTGAATAATGCTAAAGTTTCAATAATTATTATTATTTTTATATAATCATGTCTTAGTTACTTTTATCTCATTGCTGAGACAAAATATCCAACACCCAAAGTTAAAGGAGGAAAGGTTTATTTGGCTCACAGTTTGTAGAGGTTGCAGTCCACAGGCTGGCTCCAAGGCAAGGTGGCAGAGGGGCATCAGTTCAAGGTGGCAGAATACAGAAAAAGCAACAAGGGACCTTAAACAGCATTTTTCTGCCCTTTTCATCTTATTCAGACTACTTAGGTAGGTAGCCCTCACATCCTTTATCCCTGGTGCCCTCAGACCTAGCCCCACCATAAATCAATCACACACTTTAGATTCAGCCACCTCTGAAAAGGTATGAGGCTTTGGAAGGACATCTAGACACAAGTTATACCGTTTTGCCCTTGACCCCCCAAAAAAACTCATGCATAGTTCTTTGTGCAAAAAAGCATGTAGTACATCTCCAAGAGCTGCCAAAGTCCTAACAGTTTCACCATTGCTGAAAAAGTCCAAGTCCAATGACTCCTCTGAGATTAAGGCAAACTTTTAGCTGCAAGCCCCTGTACAAATGAAAAGAAAGTTAAACGCTTCCAGTACTCACTGGCACAAGAAAGACATTTTCATTTCAAAAGTTACAAACAAGGGGATACAAAAGAATGGGACTAAAGCAAGACCAACATCCAGCAGGGCAAACATTAAATGCCACAGTTCCACTTCCAGCAAGTCTGGCAATCTGTAGCAAGTTGTGAACTCCAAAGGGCATCACCCCTATTGCATCTCCAATGGTGGTGTCTCCCATGGCTTCTCTCTGGGGCCAGCTCTGCTCCATACTTGCAGTTTTCCTTAGAGGATCCACGTTCCTGGCTTCTCCAAACTTCTGGGGTCTCCACTGCACCTTTGGCTTCACACTCAAAGCTTCACACACTGCTGTCCCAGGGGCACACTGCCTGGTCTCTCAGGCCTTCTTCTGAAAGCTGGTGGAAGCCTTCCTGACCCCACATCTCTTGCATTCTGCATGTGCCTAAAACCAGTGCCACATGGATGAAGCCAAGGTCTGCTGCCAGCTGTAGCAGTAACCAGGCTTCCTTCTGTCTTGGCTGTAGGGGTCCAGGGCCTATGAATTAAATTCCGAGGAACAACTTCCCTAGCTGCCACCATTCTGGAATATAGTGCCCTGGGGCTCTCTTCTCAAAGTCTTTCATCTTTACATCTCTGAGGCAGCAGAGGCTAGAGTCCTGCTGCCTCTTGTGATGCCCTCAGGCTATCTTTTCTATCCTCTTGTTCCTTCTCAGAAATCAAGATCTCTTCTGCTCTATCTTTGCAGGCTGCAACTTTGCCAGAGCTTCCCTTCTGGCCAAACTCAAAGCATTTTAAATCATTCTGCTGGGCCCTTTGCTCTTGATTCTCAACATAAATATGGCTAAAAGCTCCCAACACTAGCAATGCCACCACCTCAACATTAGACTGCCTTGAAATTTCTTCTGCCAGATTAATGAGTCCACTTCCCTTAATTTCAGTCTCAGACAAAGTCTCTGAACAGGAGCAAAATTCCTTCTTCCCAGCAGAAACCTCCTAAGCCTGGTCTTTACTGGCTTTCTGGTCTTCTGGGCTCTGACCAGAATCTCCCATGTGGTACAGCCTAAGGCGTTCCAGCTTGGCTTTTTCAGCTGGCTTTTTAAAACCTTTCCTAACTCTTTGCCTTTCCACAAGCCAGTTCCAAAGGCCCTTGAGTCACATGGCCAGGTAATGTCACAGTAATGACCCCACTTCTCTGGTACCAAATTCTTCCTTAGTTAATTTTCTCTAGTTGCTGAGACAAAAGTGTGTAGAGATTTCAGTCCAAAATTGGCTGGCTCCAAGGCAGAGTGATTCATGGTGGAGGGGCATCACAGGGAAGAAACAGTTCATGGGGCCCAAACAGTAGGAGAACCAACAAGGGACCTTGACAGTGTATTTCTGCCCCTTTTATCTTATTGGGTGGATAGCACTCTCACCTTTAATCCCTAAGGTCCTCTGGCCCAGCCCCACCATGAGTCAGTCACACACTCTAGATTCAGCCACCTCTGAAAAAGCATGAGGCTTTTGGGGGACATCTAGACACAAGCCATAATGAATCAATGCTATATAATTTAAGTGTTCTTTTTAAATTGTTGATTTTTATATATCTCAAATATAGGTTTATGTAGATTCATATAAATACATATGAGTATTTGCATCCCATGCAAGGAAGATATAAACGTAAGACAACCAAAGATATATAAGGCATCAAGCCTTGTTTAATTTTGTTTCTCCAACAGTGTATATAACACAAGATTTTGTATATAACCATTGCTAAATGAATGACACATTTTAAGCCACCATGAAATACCTGATTTCAATATATCTTTCTTGCAGAAATAGCTTACATAAAGGAAAAAGACAAGTTGTATATTAATGTGCTTTAATTGGATTAAATACTTTTTTTCTTCCAGTTAAAGTCAAATGAAGCATTCTTTTAAAAGACAGGCCCATATCTTTTGTCATGGGTGTAACAGAAACCTCACAAGTTATAAATGATAAATCAGTATCCTATGGCCTAATTTACTATCAAGAAGCACATTAGATACTTTCAGATTACTAGAGAGGTGTGCCAAAGTATACCCCAGAGATCTCAAAGAGTTAATATCTCCCTTTAAAATGCAGCTTGGTTTATTACAAGAGAGTAATTGAAGCATTTGCTTTAATAATATAAGCAAAGTAACAACAGCATTTATGATGTTGGATCCAATCCTGCAGGGAATATTTAGTAATGTGGGAGTTGGAAATTTTTGAGAAGTGGGGATCAAAACCTGTTGTTCAAAAATCATTAAAAATCAGCATCTAAGAGGTCATCTACAGGTACAGCATTTACCTGCATTTGTAGTGGGTTCATTCCAGGGATTTTTAAAAAATTGTTTCTACAGATTGAGTTCACAGTGCTGTCATAATGAGGGATGAGGCAGTGACTCCGAATGTGTCTGATGCAAAACATTGGCCCTAAAATAGCCAGTTTTATATCTAACAAAAGGGAGCCAAAGACTCATTTTTTAAACACTGGAGAAACCTGAATTAACCTACTTAGTGATTGAGTTGGGGGACATAAATATGAGCTGAGTAAGAAAATCTTGCCTGTTCCTACATTTATCAATGCTTGTATCCTCTTCCTTTAGAAACTCAAAGTGCTTCTACCTTGCCCTTCACAATGATATGAAAGCAACTCCCTGATGTCAACAGTGTTGACCATCCTGAAAAAGAGGTGGGCATCCAGACAAGAGCCTCTTGACATCCTGTATTACACTGGGGCCACTCAAAAGCAGATGTCCTCACCAAACGACTGTCCTGGGCCCTATCACAGCAGTTCCACATCACAGGCTTCCTTGACCCTGGCCACCAAACCCGTAAACAGCTGGTGCTGGGTAGGTTCACATCTTCCATCTTCAACAGGTTATCTTTCTTCTCTAGAAAATACTCAAATACTCCCAATTTGACCCGCATTTCTCCTTCTTATTTGTTCATCTTCAGAAGCACAAGCCACCTCTTTTATCATTTTTGCCTAATTAGCTCTGAGCCAAACCCTTCTTACTACCTACTTTTGTAAATAAAATTTTATCAAGACAACCTCATTCATTCCTTTACTTTCAAAAGGCAGAGTTAAGTAGTTACAACAGAATCCATCTGGGTCTACTATCTGGTCCTTTATAGTAAGAATTTGGGGACCTTAGCCTAGATAGTCACTTTTGTTTCACTCTGTACATCCCATCCACTCATCCAATCTGCTCTTTCATTTCTTCTGTCATCCCAAGCTTTTGCATTCCAACATATAGAGCTAATAATCCATCACCAGAAAATTGTTCTGCACCCTCAACTTCCTCTCTCAAAGTTCCTTTTGCTTTCTTACACTAGGTAAAAATTGCCTGTGTCTTGAATTCACTTCAGTTGCAGTTCTAGGCAGAGGAGTCAGTTCTTCTTCTGCACCCTGCCTAACTTCACGCCCAGCTTGGCTTGAGTGTTCTTATTCTCCAGGGCCACTTCCAAATATATTCTTTTCATCCTTCCAAACCCCAGCTCCATTGAAGTTTATGTTATTAGAATTTGTTACCTACCTCCCTTCCTCATCATTGTCATCCAGAGAACTCAGATACCTTCATTATTTGTTTACTTACTCTCCAGGCTCATTGTCTTTTTATCATTCTATTGTTGTTTTCACTGTCTTCCTCATGAAGACTTTCCAAGCTGTTGAGTTTATGATGTACCACTGCCAATCTGCACTCCTCACACCCTTCATTTCTTCTCTGCCCAGATCTGATTGTTTTTCTTCATTTTTAACAAGATCTCACAATATAGTCTAGGCTACATTCAAACTCACTGTGTAGCCCAAACTGGCCTTGAACTGAAGATCTTCCTGTCTCAGCCTCCTGGGATAACATGTGTGCCACCATGCCCAGCTCTACCCAGCTTAGATTCTGTGATGCACTATTGAGTCTGTCTTTACTAACACTCCACTCTCATGCTCCTTCCACCCTTCTTCCTTTGGTTAAGCTGAAATCCTCTCTTGTGTAATAGTCATACACCAAGACAACAGTACATTGATGAGGACACAAGAACTATTCTTGCCAATATCACCTTAAATTCTGGCTATAAATCTCAAATGGGTATTCAAGAGAAATCATGGCTTCCATAAGACTTTTGCATTTTAGTTCCCTAAATGATAACTTTTGTATCTTGTCTTTATTCCTTAAATATCCTAAACTATTTTATTTTCCATAATGCCAGTGTATAATCCTCATAAATTGGCAGGAAAATAATAGCTTGACCAGAATTCTCTCACCTTTCCAACTTAAAGCTATGTATTCTCCTCACTCTGTATCTGTTCTCTGTCTGCCTTGATTTACTACAGAGCAAGTGTCTCTGCCCTTACCCTATACACATCTTGAGTTTAACCTTGCATTCCCACCCCCTCGCCTTTTCTAGGGCTGATCCTCAATTATCTGCACACCTGCTTATCATCACTTTTCTTCTCAATCACTACCATTGTCATAAACCACTTATAACACTTAGTGTTTTAAACACACACACACACACACACATACACACACACACACACACACTAAAACAATATTAATAATAGCAAGAAGACCCTCACTTCACCTGTCATCCTTCTCTAAAGTTCCCTTGGATCTCAGCTGAAATATTTTCTCAGAGGAGTCTTCTATGTCCACAGATTTTCTTGTGGTAGTCACCCAGACACACTATGTCTCTGAAGTTACTGTATTGCATTTATCACTGTTCATCACAAATACATGTTGATGTTTGTTTGCTGTTTTTCTGCCCCTTATCATATTATATAAGCTCTGTGAAATAAATTATCATCTGTCTGTCTTTTCTCCTCTGTATTCTCAGCACAAATAACAGACATAGAAGTTCCACAATAATAATATTTGAATAACTGAATGAATGATTTACTTCTCTTTTTCTGTCTTCTACTAGGACATAGGGTCCTCAAGGTCAGGGACTTTGTGTTGTATATCTCTTTACAGTTGGTGTTTACTAAACACTTGTTGTGTGAATGAATCATTGCTGTAAATGAGCAGTAATCTAAAGATAAAAGTTATTAACATGATGTTCTACTTTTAAATTTTGCACTGGCATTTTTACTTAAAAAATCAAAATGATGTTTTAGGGTTTTACTTATTCCTTCTAAACAAGTGCTAATTTGTGTGACTTATCCATATGCACCAAAATTAATTTTTCTAACTTTAGGGCTTATAAATAAATAAGTATACATATATGTATGTAGATGGGTGGCTATATATACACCTACCCACACATATATAAAACATATGTTAGTCCTGTTCTAAGGATCTGCCAAACTTTCTTGGTAAGACTTGCCAATTGTAATCATGTGACAGGATGACAGTTCCTTCTCTGGGAGAAGTCCAGACTTCCAGTGTCTGGGACAGAAATAATATAGACCAAAAAACATATATATCTGGTGATGGATGATTTTTGGCTCCCAAAATGTGAGGTTTGGTTGTCTTATTGGGAGGCTATGAAAATCATTAGGCCAGAAATTATTTTTATTTCTACTCAGCTAAAAGAAGTTTTCCTTCCTGTATTTTTGTATGCAGGCATACTGCAAAGACAATTTGTCTGGTCAATATGGGTTTATACTAAACTTTATCACTCAATGATTGCATGAGATCTTTTTGCCAGTGTAGCTTTCTTATTTTTATTGGCATAGTAAGTATGTGTCCAAATATACCAATTATAGATGCTTTCCTGTTTCCAATAATGTGGTACTCTTCAAGAGTGAAGATGTTTTCACTCTCATGTGGAACTGATTCTGAGGGGACTACAAAGACTCATGTGATTCTGTTTTGCAGAGGAGGCAATAGGAATGGTTTCCGCTGCAAACAAGAAAAAGAATCAATCAACAGTGGCTTAGACAAATTGGGGTTCAGTGACTCAGTGGCATCAAGGCATCTATATTTGCAGTTCCATTGGCCTTGACATCAAAGTCAAATGATGGCGGAGACACAAAAGTGTTCCAACTCTCTTGTCCTAGCAAAAAGTATCCAAATTCAGAAGCAGGAAATGTTCCGGATGAGTGAATTTATGTAATGTCCTCTTATTAAGGAGAAAAACCTTTCCTTGAAGAGACTTCTCTTTACAACTCACTGGCTACAAATTGGTCCCATGGCAGTTCCTCAACTAGTGGCTAGAGCTACCGTTCCTGAGAACTACAGATCCTTGTCTGATTTCTGAATAAACTGAGCTTCCATTTGAGAGAATAAAAAGGAGGAAGCCTTTTGCAATGTCAAGAAATACAGGCTTCATAATGATCTACCAAGCTTAGTCATGATCATGGAAGAGGTGAAACTTATACTGAATCTTGAACTCAAGTAGAATTCGGCCAGTAATCAAGCTTGCAAATGGTGAAAAGCAAAGAGAGCTGCTTCTATAAGTGTACAGAATGGAGAACTGCAAATAAGAGTTGTATGTGAGTATTCTGTTTGTAGGGTAGTTAGGGAAGAAATTGTAGAGGCCAGCAGGACCATGACATAAAGAATATGTGGAAGGACAGAGTCACGTTCTGAGGATTTTGGTAAAAAAAGCAAAGAAATACTTGCCTGGCTTTCACTCCACATGTAACAGAAAATCTAGACATTTCAAAGTCTATGCCTTGATCTCTTTATGTTAAAGTAGAAAAGGGAGAGCATTCGTTTCTTATATCTTGTTCCTCTATCCCTTTCCTTCTCCTTTATCCCTACTAAAATGCAATCTGGGGATTTTTCGACATTTTGCCAAAGTACACATCACTTGGTGGTTTATGAAGCCTTAGAAGACTTTGTGACTACCTTTGCCCTACTAAAACTTTTGGAGAAAAGCATCTGAGTGTTTGAAGGAAAACCAGTCCTGCTACTCAGATAATTGTTGATTGGGCCACATGATCAGTACCTGAGCCTGAAATCTGCCCAACTGGAACATTCCTTGTTGAGTAATAAACATGATTAGCTTTTCTCACCTTGGGAAAGTTAACATAAAGAGGAATGGTGTCAGAATGTCAGTGACAGAGGCAAAATGCAGAGGAGGGAGGGGGGGGTTAGAAGAGAGAAAGAGAGAATAATAGGACAATGAAAAACCAGTGTCTGAAAACCAGAAATTAGCTCAACAAGTCTCTGGCTGAGGAAAAAAAAATCATAGAAAATGTCAATTATCAAACAATATTTTAGTGACTTTCTCAATATTATCATCATCATTATCATCAGCCCATTGTGATCATAAAATCTACTCCCAAAATGCAATCTAACCCTATTCTATCAGAGAATATATTCCGTTAAAATTATTGGTGAAGATTAATCATAAATTGCTATTATTATTATATGATACTGTGGATTGAGCCCAGTGTCTTTGCACTGAGCTATATCCCCAGCCCTTTTCTTAATATTACTTTTTGTTTTTGAAACAGAGTCTCATTAAATTGCTAAACTGACAGGTTAGGCTCAAAGTTGTGATCCTCTTGCCTCAGATTCTCAGAGTGCTAGGGTTTAAGTATGTGCCTCCACTCCCTGCTTAGGCATTATTTTTGGATGAGGTTTAAATACTCTCCACCTTCTAAGGTGAGTTGCTTTGAAATTGAAAAGTAAGTTTGAATGTAAGTTGTTCTGAAAATGATTTCTGTGCTGGATAAAGGTGTGCTTTTTTTTTTTTTTTTTTTTTTTTTTTATACAACAAAAAAAAATAGAGACATTTATAGCTAAGTGGATGCACATTGAGGACATTCTCTTAAATGAAATTAATAGGACACACATGTGTAAATACTGAATCATTTATCTGGTGTGATAAACTAAAAGTGTAAATAAGAATCAAAATGGGGCTAGGGATTTAGCTCAGTGGTTCCACCGCCTGCCTGGCAAGCGCAAGGTCCCTAGTTCAATCCTTGGTACCTAAACAAATAAAGAAAGAAAGAATCAAAATGTATAACTGATACTGTGTAATAGGAAAAAATGTCTAAAGGTGCAGAGGGAAAGTGGGAGGGGTAGGGGAAAGCTAAGAAGGGAAAAGAAAAAATAAGAGAAAAAAACAGAAACAAAGACTATAAATAGGGAAGGGGGGAAGGTGGAAATGGAGGGCAGGAAAATGGGAAAAAAATAAGAACCAAGATAAGTCATATAGAGGTACAAGCTCCCAGTGATGAATGTAATTGTATTGTATACCTAGAATATACCAATACAGAAAAAAGAAAAAGAAAATAGCCTTTGTGAATCCATGCAAGTAATCTCAGCAATCGGGAGGCTGGGATAGGAAGAAGGCATATACAAGGCCAGCCTCTACTACATTGTGAATTCAAGGCCAGCTTGGGCTATATAGGGAGACCCTGTTCCAAGGGTAAAAAATATAGAAAGAAAGAATAGTAGGAAGAAAGAAAATACTCTCTGTGAGTTTGTGACTAATGGTGCAGAGAGGTCTTTTTTCCCCCCTTTCTTGAGGAATTCTAAAGAAGAAGATAATATTCAAAATGGAAAGCAATGAGACAAAAAGAGAAAGAGAAATAATATTTAGTTATCAGAACTGAGACCGCAAGAGATGACTGGTCAGCTTTCCATTACTGAAACAAAATACACAACTTGAAGTCACAACTTGAAGAGAAGTTAGTTTGGCCTACATTTTCAGAGGTTCAGTCTATGGTCAGGAAAATTTCCCACCTCATGGCAGCCAGGAAGCAGAATGAGAGGAAAGAACCAGAGAAGAAGGGGCCAAGGGCCAGGTATGGTTGCCAAGCTTACACTCCCATGACCTACCCAGACATGCCCAGAAATATGCATTACTTGTCTCCTACCTGTCTCTAATCTTGAATTGAGGCTAGTGCTAAGGCAAATGGTATTACCCTCAATAAGCAAACATACCATGCCCCACCCCTGAATCTGGAAATGATGTAAATAACATCATATCCTTAAAACTATGGTGTAATGGGCTAGATGAAAATTAAAGATGTAGGAATTATCAGAATTTCCTTCATAGCCTATTCATAAATACATTTATTGTCTACCTCCATACAGCAGTCCCTTAACATATCTTTACTGCCTGTGATAAACTAGTGTGATTAAATTTAAAGAATCTGCCAATATTTTTAATGAAAATGTTATTTACTTAATACTTACAAGTACAAACATGTTGTTACTAATGCTTGAAAAATTACAAAGAGAAAAATCTTATCTTACCAGAAAGAATAACCATTATTAAAATTTAATCCATTATTATTATTTCTCTCATATGCATGTATACATTACATACAAAAACTATATATATATATAATTTTAAATCGAGTTTTAAACTGCTAGTTTTCTATATAAGAGAAATACCTAGTCAAGTTTAGAATGTAGAAAGATACAGATGTGTGAAATAGAAAGAAATGAAGGCAGGAAAGAAGGAAAAAAAGAAAAATAGAAACCTTATAGAAATAATGCCTCTATTTTCCAGTATACACCAAATATTTATTTTACGTAGTTATGGTAAATTTATTTAAACTTGTGTTTTAAGCATGATTAGCAAACAAAAGTTCATTTGTCTTAGATGACACATAATATCTACCACTGGATGGTTTATTAGTCCTTCCCAATTAAAAAAATGACTCAGGTAATCAATATGAATTTTAAAGATGTGGAAACTCATAACTCAAATTTCTTAGCAATAAAAAAGACCTTGAGATTGCTGCATGTAGCTGTATTTTATACACGGAAGTAAAAGGTCTCTAATAATTCTTCTAGTGTGGCTCACAACTTTATAAATAGTTTATCCAAATTTTATTTTAAGTATTTTTTAATCAAAGTAGTATATCCATACATTATGGTTCAAATGTTTGTGCCTACACCAATTCATATGCTGAAATCTGAACCCCAAATTTGATGGTATTAGGAAGTAGAAAATTTGAGAAGTAATTAGGCCATAAGGATAGCACCTCTATAAAAGGACAGCAACAACCATGTGAGGACACAGCAAGAAGTTGCCTTCTGTGTACCAGGAAGTGAGTCTTTATCAGACAATGAATCTTGCAGAGGCCTGATCTCTGGCCTCACAGCCTCCAGAACTGTGAGACATGAATTTCTATTGCTTATAGTATGCCACTGTTATTTTGTTAAAGCAGCCTTTCTGACTAAGAGAGCATAGAGTTCTGAAAGACAAATGCAATACAAACACAAACATCTGCTCTGTCTTTCCTAGTGGATCCTCTTTATCCATCTTTCCAGAGATAACCACTTTCAGTTCCTTTATTTTGTTTCTATTCTCTTCTGTGATGATTACCACTTTAGTGCCATTTTTAGAGTTGTTGATTTTAGACATTTTTGCATCCTAACTCTAAAAGATGAGTTTGATGGTGTTGAACCTACAACATAACAAGCTGATACATTTGTGAGGTTAGAATATATGGAACAGTGCTGTGATCAAGGGTTCTTCGAATCAAATGCAAACAGTCCTGTTTAAATATCTGTCATAATTAATGAACAAGCAAAGTCCCATCCATAGTTTAAATGTGTCAAAAACTATCAATGGGACTTGTAAGCAGAAACCTCTTGTGGATTGGTTGGGTCATTTCCATAGAATTGAATCAAAACAGAGTAAATCAAGAACTGATTATTCGGAATCACATTCTGGATATTTGTTTCAGTTTCTGGCTTTGCCAAGAGTCTATGAGAGATTGGGATGGAGTTTACAAATGGACTTCATGGTGGGTGGGAGCAACACTTCTGGCCTCTCCCACATTGCATCCCTAAAATATCTCCTCCAGTATTTTCTAGCACGTTTGTCATGGTAGAATTCCAGGATCCTGATGGCTCAGATTTGTCAAAAATCATTGGAAAAGATTGCATTCAAATCCTATACCCATCATGAAATGCATTTCAAAACTGCATATACTCTCAAATAACAGCTACAAAATTTCCAAATCTTCTTACTGTAGTGTTATTTCTTTATGATGCAAGTTGAAAGTCAAGGCAAGGCACAAATTTTTTCAAAGCAATAAATTAAGTAAAAATTCAATAATAGAAAATAAGAAATTTAGCCCACATTCCTCTCAAAATTCTCCTGTGTCCTGGTGATCTCATATGTGTAGCTTCCAAATCCTATGGTCTCTATAATTCTGCTCTTTTATTCTATTTAGTGCAGTTGTATGGAAATTGCTAATGTGTATTACTTCCATGCACCAGGCCATGTTCAAAGTGATTTTCACATATTGACCATTCAGTCTCCACTTACTTCTGCTGTTTCCAGTTAGAAACTGGGGCACAGGGTTCCGAATTTCCCAAAACTGTATGAGGAAGTAGAAGTAAAGCTAAGATCCAAGCCTGGGTAACTAAAATGGTTAATCACACAAGAATAGCTCTCAAAAATTCTAATTTACTATGCACATTTATCAAATTCTATGAGTTTATAGTTTCCTGAGTGGGAGGGGGAAGCAGAAGAGAGCTGCTCCAAAAAAAAAAAAAAGTTAGAATCAAATGCTACACTGCTGTGTTATCTTTTGAAAATCTTTCTCTGCCTTCATGAGTACAAAGCAATGTGTCCTCACCCAAATATATACCAACTTGGTTGTTCCAAAATTGGATCTGAACTCAAAATCTCTGATGATTAGAGATAAGAGAAATAGGACAACTTAATCTAAATAAAATAATTTGAGCTGAACACAAAGCCTCAAATTAACTGTACAACCTAGAAATGCTCTCTGAAAGGCTAAATCTTTGGATTATTATACTATTTGGAAGAGTACTGGGTTCTGTTAATAGGATAGACTTCGTGCAACATATGTTAAGAAAAAAATTTGGAAGCACTTAAAAAATACAAGCTTGGAAGCTCAATCTTGCAAAAAAAAAAAGGGAAAAAATCCTTAAAATATTTTGGAGCTTTTAGAAGAAAGTCAATATTAAAATTAGTACAGAACATAGAAAAAGGGCCTTGAGAGTTGAGTGACTGTTGTTTTTCTAAATGTCAGCATGGAAACCCAAACAAAGTGAGGTGAGTTGGGTCCTGGAAAGACTGGAAGGCTGAGTGTGAAGTGTGTGACGGGGTTGATGGCAACCAAAAACTGTCAAGTGTATGATGACAAAGTATTTCCTGGAATCAAGGGCTGCTTGAAGACATAAAACAAGGGCAATGTCATGGAGTCATGGGCTTTAAACCAAGAGCAGATCGATATGTGGCAATATTACCAATAGTTCGAACAAATTTCAGACAGAACTCTTGGCAATGGAAACCACTCATAGATACTTTGAGCCGAGCTTTACACTAAGGTGACAATCCCTGTCTATAGCACAGGAAAATAACAAACGTTAGAATACACCTTGTGCTCTGCTTTTCTTTTAGCAGCATGGAAAGCAACCAATTTTTAAAAGTAAATTGCACTCTACTTTTATTTAATGTCATTATTTTGAAAATGTAATAATTATTCATAGAAGATATACTTCATTATAACTTTAGTTTCACCGTGATAGCTGAACATCATATTTGACTATTACTACATTCTCATTAAAGACAACTTCCTCTAGTGGTGTGACCAGCTGCACTAAGGAAAGTAAGAAAATGTGTTCTAGTTCAGTTACTAGAACTCTTTCTCATCTGTAAAAATGAAGCATTGGTCTTATACTATTCATAAGAGTTTGTGAGAAATTATTTATGTTGTTGCTTTTACTCCTATAATCAAACTTAGGTACTGTCAACATGACTTCTGCCTAGAGTGGCTATTAGTTGTGGCTGTTTTGATGGAAAAAGATGAAGGAGCAAAGAGAGGGAGAGAGAGAAGACATATCTGTACACGATATACACTAACATATAGATTTATTTATTATATTCATAAATGAATGTGGTGTTTCAGAAATTTACTACACTGCAAACTAAATAAGACACCTTGTCTGTGAAATCCAGAAAAGAAACTCACCTAGCTTCACCCACTGTACTCTCTCCAGAACATTTTTCTCCCACAGAGTAAGAAAAGTACCCCAACCTAAAAGTATCTAAACCTTCAGCTTACAAAGAGTTGTGACTCTAGAGCTTCCTCTATTTCCGGCTCACATCTTACCTTTTATGGGAGCAATGAAATGTTTTTGTTGAAAAGCCTTTCCCCTTTAATTAAACAGAGATAGGGTTGAGTCAACAATAGAGTTCTGGAAGCAGACAAACTGAAATGTCAATAAGCTATTGAAAGACACACTCTGTCCAAAGATATTAGGAGGCTGCATTGATCTTGAATTCTTAAGAACAAAAAAAGACCTTTAGAGTAGAAAATGGGCCTCAGGGAGGAGCTGAGGAAAATCCTGATTAGCCTAAGTATGATTCTTTACCCTTACAAACTCTCATCTAAAGCTTGCCAGATTTTTCAGGATGAGGAGGAAGAGTCCACATTTCCCTAGCTGTGCAGCGATATTTTTTTACAGTGCCTCCTAACAATTTTGTAAAATAGAGGACATTTATTTACTAGAAAGCTACAAGTGCTGGGAAAGCAGATTATTTGGGGGACATGCAATGATTTGTCTTTTTATCTATTTTTATTCTTGGGGTAGGGGCAGGGAATTCTTTATGCACTGACCTCAGCATCCACAAAGCTTTTTCTCAACCAACAGATCCCACATTTAATTTAAAGGTGATGGTTGCCTAACTTTGTAAATATATTAACAACCATTAAGCTACATTAAAAGATGATGTATATTGGTGTCCTCTAAAGCAGATATGTCCAACACACAGCCCAAATGTGGTACTGGACAGCTAATAATGTGGCCCCACAAGATCACAAACTTTTAACTTTATTATGTGATTTTTAGTGAGTTTTTTATGACTAAAGAGTACAGTGCTTGAATATAGACTGAGTAGAGGACAACAAGAAGCTGTGTAGGGAAGAGCACTGTAGAGTGTGAACTCTGCCTTCCACAGGCACAGTGCAAGCAAAACTCACATGGATCAGACATTAAAGTCGCATGAGACTTGGTAAGTAAACCACCACCTTATTTCTACCTGCCTACACATGTGCACCTGTGCAGACAGGCATTTATTGTTATTGAGCAGACATGGGCTTTCTTATTTAATTATTAAACTTGACCTTGTTGTGTTATCTTATAAAATAATTTAGCAAGTTAAAATATAAAAAAGAAATTCTGCATTATATTCATTAATCATAATATATATTTTGTATGCAGCCCAAAGCAGTTCCTCTTCACTCAGTGCAGCTTGGCAAGCCAAAAGTGGGACAACCCTACTCTAAAGCAACAAAAGAAACCTCACTAGAGTTCAGAATAATCAATAAACAACCACCTCAAAAATCAAAATTTAATTCCTAATTCCTCCATAGAAATGTGCATATTGTCAGTATACTGAGAGCCATGATTTTTTTTTTTTTTTAGAGCCATGATTTAAAAAAAACTACAACAAAACAACCACTTCACTAGCTAAGCATGGTCTTGTACCTCTGGAATCACAGCACATTGGTGGCTGAGACAGAAGGATTTTGATTTGGAGGCTAGGTTTACATAGTGAGTTTGAGTCCAGCCTAAACTATTGGTGACACCCTATCATGAATTGCCCACAGCCCTACCTGAAAATCTTCACTACAGCTAGGTCAGGGGTGTCATCATATAATAATTTATGCAAGTATTTAACAGTCTGCATGGGAATTTCCTGTACATGTTCTTACTGAGTCCTTACAAAAACCTTGTGGGGTTGTAAGAGCTGTAAAAACCATCTGTCTCCCACAGATGGGAAGGTGGAGAATCAGTAAGGCTAAATGTCTTGCCCCAAAATACCCACCTGATAATGGAACAGTCCGTTTGGAGACCAGAACCTCTGACTCCTCATTCAGTTTTTCTTTTCCTCAAGTACAAGATCCCAATGATGAATGTAACTGCCCTGTATACTAAAAAAGTATCAACAAACTCAATAAGATTAAAAAAAAAAAAAAAAACCCAAGAGACTTTAACAGTGTCTTTCTGCTGCTTTTGTCTTATCCACACTACCTGGATTAGGGCAGGCCAAACCAACCTCTCACGTGTAGCAGTTCAGTAATCACACGCCCTTAATCCCAGCATCACACAGTGTAGATTTAGCTATCTTGGGAAAAGGCTGCATGAGGCTTTGAGGGGACATCTAGACACAAGTCACAACACTCTTCTATTTTAAAATAAAAACCTTTCTTGCCTCCAGCAACACTAAAATATACTAGCCTTTCACTTACTTGCTTAAGTCAAAAGCTTGGGAATCATTTATCTTTTCCTCTCCATTATCCTGAATGCAGCTGACAAGCAATTTCCACTAAACCTATTTCCCCATTATCTCTTTACTCATGCTTTAATCTCTGATGTGCAAAAGAAATATAATGTGTGCCAAGATATGTAAAATTTAAATTTTTCTGGGAGCCATAAAAAATAAAAAGAAACAACAAAATTAATTTTAACAATATATTTCATTTAATCTGTGTATCAAAAATATTGTCTTTTCAACATGTAATCATAAAAAATACAAATGAGATATTTTTACATCCTCAAGTTGGCCTAGTCACATTTCAACAGATATATGTTGTTAGTGGCTACTATATTGGACAGCAGAGCTCCATTTTTTCCCCATACTCCTGTCCTCCCTTCACCCTGGACAGCATAGCTCTAGTTCAGCATCTCTTACCCAAGTTGACGAACTCTTTACCAGATGTGAAGAGGAACCATCAAGTGGTTCTATATTCCTGTTGGGCCCCTTTCCATATGTCCAAACTACTGAAGCCAGATTGATTTTTCTAGAAATAAAATCTCATGTCATTTTCTTCCTCAGAATTCTTCCTATTTTACACAGCTTTATGACTTCTTATATTTATAAGGCCCTCATAACCTAGACATTGTTTTATCTCTCTTTTCATAGTCCATAATGAAATGCACAGAATTTCTTGTTGTCACTTAAAGTTATTAGGATCTTCTTGGCTTCTGGGTTATTGTTTACTCTGTTCTTCTGTTTAGAATGCTCTCTTTATCCTCCTTTACACCCTTGTTAAGCTAACTATCAGCAGATGAGGCCAACCCATCACTTAGGAAGCTTCTCAGTGTCCTCTGGGAAGGCTACAGGCTTCCACTTCTAGATTAGGAGGAGCCTTCATGGATTAGCAAGATACCTCCTTCAAACCAAGCACCTGTCCTCCTCTGGTTGCCCAGCACAGGCAGTAATGACGCATAAACTGCTCCAGAAGGTCCATTTCATCCAAAAATTCAAGGGATTCTATTGTGCTCACTCAGCTGGGGCAGCCTGCTGTACAGCTCTTATCGTGTCCACCATAGATGTGGTTTCCCACCCATTCAACAGGAGCCATTTTCTCTGAGACTCTAACGACTTGCAGCTTTCCACTCTTGCCTGCCAGGTGACACCACCATCTCCAAAGGTTTTCAGTCATGATCTGACCAAAGCAATCATCCATGTTTACCTGTTTATGAACATGGCTGTCTCAAAGCTGTTGGCTGCCCATGTTTTGAGGTTTCCCAACTGCTCTGGAGTCATGCAACTCAGCACACATTCAGTTATCAGGAGTGTGGGCAACTGTATATTCATGTTACATTTCTTTAGTTTCCCTTCCCGTTCAGGTAAGTCTTGGAGATCTTCTCCAATAATCGTATATCTCTTTGAATCCAGTATGCGCCCATACATCTAAAGTGTGTCCTCTGCATGTAATTCTATAGTGGGTTTGGCAAGAGAAGACTTGTTTTTGATGTGCAGCTCCTGCGTGATGATCATTGTAAAGTCAACTTCAAAATATTTACTTGGGAGAAAATCTTCATCCATCCCAGCCCTAAGGGTGAGAATTTGCCAATGGCATTCTGTCTTCCAGAGGAAAGCTTTTGTAAGCTGGCTGACACTGTGAACTAGAGCAAAATATCCTGTTAATTTTGGGGCCTTCCTCCCATTAGTCTCACAAAATGCTCGACGTAAGGGTCCTGCCAGCAGCCCAGGCTGACTGCCTAATTTTTATTTCTTTTGTTTGAACTCAAGCAATCATGCTCCCTAGCATTTTCTTCTATTGCCTCCCTTCCAATCTCAAAACACCCTTTCTTAAACTGACTATTGATAATTTCCAGATGTATAAGCTTTTGGTATCATCTTTCCTCTTAAATGTCATCTTAAATATGCACCTCCTTCTGTTTTAATATATTATAATCAGCATCTAAATTATAGAATTTGCAACTTTCCAAGTAAGATATAACTTACTGTTAAATAAATAGTTCTACTTCTAAATGCAAATTATGATCACAATAATTTTTCACTTTGGGTTACTTATTGAAAAGAGTAATGTTTATTAACTTTCTCTGAATTAAATGTAACAAGTAGCTTTTTGGCTTTCATCTTGTTATTAGTGATAATTAACTGTAATGATGAAGAATTACTAATGGTTATAACTCAGAGGAGCAAAATAATGTATTTCAAAAAGCTGCTTGCCCTTAATGCCAAAACCAGAGGAGCCAACCAAAACAGAGAAGTACAGGCCAATCTCCCTAATGAACACAGATACCAAAATCCTCAATAAGATATTGACCAAGTAAGATTCATCCCAATGATGCAGGGATGGTTCAACATAAATAAGTCAACAAATGTATTAAGCCATATTACAGAGGTAAGTACAAAAACCATATGATCAATTCAATAGATGCATAAAAAGTATTTCACAAAGTCCAACACCCATTCATATAAAATCGTACAGAAAATTGGAATATATGGTCTTTATTTCAATCTTATAAAAGCTATGACAAATCAATAACCAACATCATACTAAATGGACAAAAATTGAAAGCTTTCACTATAAAATCAGATAGCCTGGAACTTGTAGCAATCCTTCTGCTTCATAGCTGGGATTGCAAGAGTGGGCCGCCATGTCCTGCTATTCATACATATTTGTACCATATGAAACAAAACAAAAACCTGCTTGCTCCTTTAGGTATTGAGTAAAGCAACCCAGTCCTTTTCTATCTGGAAAGCTGTACCCAGTGGTCATTGCCGGATGCCAAGTACAGATCACATCCATCTCCCACCCCTCCCCTAGGCCTTCTTTGAGCCTTTCAAGCTACCACCAGCAATTTAAGGAGCTCATTCACGTAACATGAAAGTGGGGTGGAATAAGCAGAATTTGAAGACAAGAAAAACTTGTTTTTAGTGCTTGGACACCTGTCTCTACTAGTTTCATTTTACTTGAAAGAAAATAGGAAGGAGAAGTTGAAGTGAGTTGGCTTCTTTCATTCTCTAACAACACTGATTTCTGAGTGTAGGGGGGCTACAGGCAATGAGCCTTCCAATTTCAGAATCATGGCAGCCTTGAGCATTCACACTGTGAGGGAAGAACTTGAGAAAGGATTCACTTGAATGCAATGCCTCTCTACCTTGGCTGCATATCAGAATTACCTGGAAGCCCTTCAAAAATCTCTTGCTCAGGGCATCCCAGACCCACTCAGTCTGTACATTTGGGGATGAGATCAATGCATCAGTTTTTTAGAGCTTACCAAGTGTTGCTAATGTGCAAGGTTGAGAGCTACCAGCCTAGTAATAGGCATCTGTGTTGATATATAAATTGCTATTGGGCGATGGCTCTCAGTTTTAATTGCACATTGGAATCACTGAGAGTTTAAAAAGATATTGATGTGAAAGAAATGGGAAGATGATGGTCAATAGTAGAAGCTTCCCAGTATAAGATGAACATTTTCTGAGGATCTAATGTACAATGTGGTGGGTCATGATGTAGATGCTAATTAATTGGATTGTTATAATCTTTACACACCGCATATATATATATATA
>NW_022900938.1:37340551-37364313 GCF_012274545.1 Fukomys damarensis | reverse complement strand
ATATTCAGTCAACACATTATACAGTATATTGAACATTAGTCATATATATTCTTTGAATATATAGTATATATCCTTATAATATATAGAATACCGATACTTGGTGCCACCCTTACAGACTCTGATTTAATTGATCCAGGCTTGGATTCATGCATGCATCAGCATTTTTCAAAGGATCCTCTAGTGATTCTCATGTAGAGTCAGGAGTAAGAACCACTGCCTGCACTTGGGATAAACACCTCAGCATCTAGCCACATCCAAGAGAAGGATTTTCAACCTCTGCAGGACCAAGAGGGCCAAGAGCTGAAAGTAATTCAAAAGTAGTGCCAGAGATGTGTGTCATCTGCTTCAAAAGGGGCCCTTGGGTCAATCTTTGTGAATGGTATGTGTACATCTGTGATGTAACAGAAAGAAACAGAATCTCCTCAAAAGAACTGTGTGAAGCATGGAAGACAGAAATAGCTTTCGTTTCTTTTAAAAAATTTTTCTTATAAAAGACATTTTGGACATTTTGGTTTGATTTGCCTCTCTATGCCTTTGGGTATGTTGAAGTAGTTTTGTTTGCACAAGGAATAGATATGATCTAAGGAATTTTCTGACAAGGCCCCTTAACCCAAAAGTTTCCCTCCTGACTCACCTCTCCATTAACCTCAGTGGCTGAAAGGCCTGCTAAATTACAGCCTTGCTTTGAGGCTAAATCAGGCCAATGCAATAATTTCACACCCTCTGTTGGCTCTATCGGTAGGCCTCATTTTCTTTGTTGGGTGCACATACATGGCCTTGAAGGCGTGTAACTGGAGGAGTGAGCACTTAGTAGTAAGCTTCTCTGGGGTACCTGTGAAGTGTCATGCTTGCTTGAGAAGTCCCAGAAAGGGAAGGCCTTGGGTGATGGAGAAATAAACTGCTACACGAGAAAGGGGATCCTCAAAAGGACACCAAAGAGAGGTCACCAGAGGCAAAACATACTTCTTTCACAAGTAACAGTATTATGATTGTAATTTGCAGTGGAGTAGAGAAATGGCTCTGTCTGTAGTTTCTAATTCACAATCAGCTAACTTGTTGATGTTCTAGAACCTTAAGAGGGAGTGTAGGGTGATTTGAAAATGCTCGAGTTATAGTGGAGCTCCTTAGAGACCATCCGCTGATGTTTTTGGACATTTATATTTTAGTCGAATTAGATTAGTTTGTAGCTTGCTCCCGTGAAGTGATTATGATCCGTTATTTGTTTAAGTTGCTGCAATTGGTTGTTATTTATTTTTAATCCACCTTGTGGTTTACCCAGAGTGATTTTGAAATTTCTGCTCTCCGCTCTGGCTTTTGATGAGCTGCCCCTTTTCATTTAACCGGGGTGTTCTGCGCAATTGAAGGGAGTGTAAGTCTAGACCCTCATTGTGCTACCTGTACAAGTCAGCGTTACAAGTCGCTGCCCAGCACCCCTGAAACCAGATTTGTCTCTTGCTGCTATCAGACAGTCTGAAGCTTATACCACCCAGCCTTATGTCTTATGGTTGGTATTAACTCAGAGTGCCACCCTATTTCACTATACTACAAGATAGCTCTCCAATTACTTAGCACTCAACCAAGGGAACACGACTTAAGGTAGCAAGCAGGTCTTTAAATTTGGGCCTGGAGTGTAATTAGAAGTGAGTGATTGTTGAGGATATTAAAGGAGGAATTCAGTGATTTACATTTCTATCATCACTTATCAACCCGTCATATTGATCCAACGGGTAAATATCAAACGGACAAACTATTTCTGTATGATTAAGCCATAGAACGGCTGCGTTTTATTACTCTCGGTTTGAGGACCATGCAAATGAAAAGCAAACTGCCAACTCCGTTTGATCTGCCAAAGTTGCTCGTGATCCCGACACCACCCGATCTGTGGGGTGAATAAGCTATTTTCCTGAAGCTTTTCTGGAGGGAGGGGGCGTGTTCGAGGTTTCTGCGCGCGAAGAGATCCACACAATTCTGCTTTAGGAACAGACCTCCTTGGGCAGCAGGGGTGACGTTCGCAGTGTCCCCTGTGCTGATCCTGAACTGTGCTGGTCCTGGATCCGGGTGAAGGTTGGCATTCCAACCCCGCGCAAAACTCGTGGCAAGACACCCTGCAGCCGCCCAGCCAAGCTGTGGCGCCTGCGCAGTGAGCCTACGGAGTCTGGCTGGGCAGGAACACTCTGCCCGGCGAAGTCCCGCCCCTATGTTCCCGCTGGGCTGCCAGTTTGAGGACGCTGGGCTCCGGGGCCGGACTCTTTGCTTCTCAGAGCACCGGTTAAGCTTTTGGTGCTGCTGTTTGCATTGATTGCAGATGCACAACGAAAACAGTGTAACACAGGAGGGGGTAGAGGAAAGAATACATTTCAAGAACACCCATAAAATGTGCTCTAGCTGTTCGTACAATTACTTGACTAGAGCTAAGTGAACTGGATGAGTACCTCAAATAGAGATCTCTTCGTCGGCTGGGGGATGTAGCTCAGTGGTAGAGCGCGCGCTTCGCATGTGTGAGGTCCCGGGTTCAATCCCCGGCATCTCCAAAAGCAGCCTTTAGTTTATTTTCGTTCTTAAAACGTTTCTGTTACCAGTACACTTTTTGCTCGCATCTACGGCTCCGAAAAAAATCAGAAAGGAGAGCCTAAAGATATTCGCAGCATTTTTGATTGTGCGAAGTGAAGCTCGACCAAAAGTTGACCTTGCTTCATGTTCTCTTTCTTAAGGACCAAGTTTAAAAGTCTTACTTTGCTTTCTAGTGAATATTGAGATAATTTATGCAAAATGGAGATGTGCATTGGCCGGGAATCGAACCCGGGCCTCCCGCGTGGCAGGCGAGAATTCTACCACTGAACCACCAATGCAGCTGCTTTAAAAGCCTTACAACAAGATTATTTATCTGTTTCCCATAATATTTTCTTGTGTCCATTCAAAACTAAAAGTAATACCATTCCTAATTAAAAGGTCACAAAATATTGATAAAATATTAAAATTTTCCCAAAATGCTCATCATACTAACTACTGTTGAACTTTACGAGATTCTTTTGAAAACTGTCTTTTTGAGATTCATGAGAATTTCGTCTATAAAGGATTACACGATCCCTTAGTTTATCTTCATTTAGATCATTACCATCTCCTTCCACTTTTTATTTCTTTTATTATTTTAGTTATTAGGACAAATACGTGGTAGAAATTTGTTCAGCATTGGAAATGGGAATTTGAACACTGACTAGCAGAGAGGATTGAGCTACCCATAGCTGATGTTACAGGAAACTTTGAAATGTTAGTGATCATAGCCAAATGACCTGAATTCTCTAAGCTGTCTTTTTCTTCATTTATGATTGACTTACTCTGTAGTCCCCTTTCAACTCTAATATATATTTGAGCTTTTATTCTTTGTTTCTATGGAAGGTGAAATGACCAAAGATACAAAGTTCTATGAGGAGCGTAAAATAAAGTGAATAAAATGAATTTATGGAAATGAGTCAATGTAAGATAGAAGCCTGTAAATCTAGGTATCACTGACCCTTTACTTCTGAGAGGGAAAATAACAATAAGGGTCTGGGAAAAACAAGAGAAAATAACAGCGAAAATATGGATGGCACTATGTGCCAAGCCAAGGACATTGCACATGGACTTATATAACGCACAAAGGAAAGCATTATAATTATTACAACTTAACAAATGAAAAAACTAAGGCCCTCATAGGCCAGAACATATGGAACATATGTAATACCATATTCAGGGTCTGGGTGCTTAGCCACTGCCCTGTTCTGCCTACATCAGAATAAACCACTGCATGTTTGTACCTGAAATTCTACACTGTAGCTCAGGACCCTACATATTAAAAATAGTAGAGAAAGATCATAAGGGCTTTCTACATCATAAGGACTTCTACTTTGGTATTTATGTCTAAAACACTTTTTTGGTGTGTAGGTAAAGAGCAAACTTTGAAGATATTATAGACATAAAATATATAAAAATATTAGGGAATCAAGAAATCCTATGATCCTAAGTAATGTGTAAAAGAAAGAGGTCAAATGATGTTACTCTTAGAACCTTAGCTTGTTCTTTAAAATGAGAATAGAAGAGAAATGTGGTTTGAAAATTCCAGTGTGAAGGGACTTAACTTTCACAGCTACATCTGGGCCATTGGCTGTTGAGACCCGATTTTTTTGCCCTACAACAGCAATTCCACCAGTGCATTTTTAAACTCTCTGCTTATTTGCATGTGTTTAGTAGACTAAAAACTGGAACTGAAATCTTTGAGGCTGGGTTATAGTTCAGTGATGAGTGCACACTTAGCTTATGACAGTCCTTGACGATCAATCCCCAGTATACAAAACAGCAGAAAACTTTAAAAATCCATTAACTGAATGATCTAAGGTCCGTTAGACTTCCAGAATGTTATGATTCAAAATACAAAACAATCTAAAAGCACTTCAGAATGTGAGATGTGTATTAAGAAAGGTTTAAAACAGACAAAAGGAATCAAATAAGTACAATATAGGCTTATTAGTCCCCTATATAAAGGTCATTTTCTGTTCTTTCTTCTTAGAGGCTATCTAGTGTGCCTAGGCCCAGAGACCAATGTGGTCTTAGTCAGTTATCTTGTGTTCTTTTCTGAAGATTGATCTGGGTTTGATAAGCAGAAGTATGATCAACTAGGGGCTTCTGGGAAAGATAGTAAGATCTCTTTTGCCCTTCTTTCCTTGTAGAACAACCTCATTGGATATAGTGCTTGGGGCTATGAAAACTAGCCTGTGACTTGAAGGGACATTGGATGACCCTATAGAGATTGAGATATCCTGAGTGTTTCTTCTCCATCTAGAATGTTGCTTGGTTAAACCAAAGATCTTTATTAAGTGGCTTTGCACCATGCATTTTTGTCACAACCAAAAGCATTCAATGGTGGATGATGTGTATATTTAAGAAAGGAATTACTAGGAGTGGTGTGTGATCCTGTGAAAAACTGGGCAGAGAAGAGATGATTCAGGAGAAAGTGGGCAGATAATTAAAGAAATCAAGCCCTTGAGAAGGGAAATGGAATTCAAGATAAAATCAGGAAAGCTAGTAAGCAATTGGTTTTGTTATTGGTGTGGTTGGTCAAATGTTAAAAGATCACAGGGCCAGCTGACAGTGTCTCCTGGGTGGACATACACTAAAACTTTCTACAGTCTTTTCTGCTCCTATGTTCACATAAACTCTTCCCTTGAGATTGAAAGAGAGGAAGAAAGCACCAAAATGCTGTTCAATGTCACCTACTCCTCTGTCTTAGATACCCCCATTACCGTGAGCCTCAGTGGGGCAGACGGGCTCATACACTGCACTGTAGCACCTTGGCAAGTTTGCTCAAGGCACCAAGTACCTGGCTGGTATTCCCTCACAATGAAAATGTGGCCAGGCTTATATCATTGAAAGAAAGTAAACCATTAAGAAATAGAAATAGTTCGTATAATACATAGTCTCCAAAGCATTGCCTTTTTCTTTTTTTTTAAACTTGTGAGTGCTTGTATTGATTTAATACACATGGCTTATTTCTGTCCCAGGTTACAAACTAGCCCTGGGGAAATGGTGGAGCCTGTCATTTGGATTGCCCTTTACTGGCTGGGAATTAAATCATTACTTATTCCATTTTAGAATCACAAGTAGTACCCTAAGGCCTACTTTCCTGAGGATTAAAATCAAGGCATGGAAATGAAGAATCCAGGTATAATTCTCAGATTCAAGCAAATGTTGAGAATACAGCAATTTTTCCTGGAAAGCTGTCACTGCACTATCGTCTGTTCATACTTCTAGGCCTCAAGCATGTCTAATTAGTCAACAAGTCTGATTTCCCCTTAAAGGTGGCATTGAATCCTGCTCTTCCTCCTCACATCACTCTTTGCTAGCTAGTACAGATAATCATCGTTACTTGCTAGGCTGTCTGGGAAACCTCTGATTTCCTTTGCCATTTTGCATATTGTATCAGTTGTGATTTCTCTCTTCCCTCCCCGACTCCTTCCCTTCCTCCGTCTTTTTCCTTCCTTTCTTGATTTTTGAGAATTCAGTCTTTCCTTTTTTGTTGATTCAAACATCAGATTAATCTCAAGGTGGATGTGGTGGCCTGGGCCTTTAATCCAACTCCCAAAGGCTAAGGCATAAGGACCTTGAGTTTGAGGACAGCTTGAGCTACATAGTGAGTTCCAGGCCTCCCAGACTACATAGTGAGACCCTGTCTCAAAATAACAAAACTTTAAATCCATACAGAGTCCTTTGGATGAAGGAAATGTGGGTGTGAACTTATTACCTTTCTCCTGATATCTAGACAGTGTTTATTCAAATAATTTTGGTGTTTGCCACTTGGCTACCACCATCTTCTGGCAGAAATGGCTTTTGAGCCACATGGTGATACATGCCTGTCAGCCCACCACTCAGGCAGCTGAGGCAGGAGGATCACAAGTTTGAGGGTACTGTGGGCTACATAGTGAATTTAAGGCCATCTATATTATGTGGTGAAAACCTATCTCCAGAAAAAAAGCTTTTGCCTTCCTTTCTAATGGCTCTCTTCTTCCAAATCATTTTATCTTTTCATATATATTACAAATTTCTATGTTTATTTATGTATTTTATAAGTTACTCATATATGTTGTCCAAAAGTCAAAATGTATTGGAAAGTACATTATGGTCTTTCTCTACCTGAGTTCCTAGTCTTCCTTTTTCAGAGGCAATCGTTGTTATCATTTTCTGATGTTTCCCTCCGTATATATTTCTATGTAGATACTAATATTCCATTTTATGTTTAAGCAAAAATAGTAAATTATAAACACTTTTGTATTCATAGTCTGTTCTCTTTAATTTTCCAGAAAAATATATCTTGGAAATTTTTCTGAGTACATGTAGAGGTACCTCTTTCTTTTGAAAGACTCTGTGTTCATTTTTATCTGCCCTTTATGAGTTGGAATTAAAACATTATTTTTTCCATATCACAAGCACAAGTAGTACCCCAAGGCCAATTTTCCTAAGGATAGAATTGGCATGGAAAGGAAGAATTCAGCAGTAATTGTAAGATGCATGAAGATAGTGAGAAAACCCATTGTGTAGAGGTAGCATAATTACCTGAGCTGGTTTCTAAGCACAGGACATTTACTCTATTTCTATTCTTTTGCTGGTAGGAATAATGCTGCTCTGAACACTTTGAATGCATGCCATTTTGTTCATGTATGATAACATCCACAGGATAAATTCCTGCAAGTGGAATTGCTAAATGAAAGGGTGAGTGCACTTTAAATTCTGATATATACTACGGAATCACTCTCCAGAGAGGTCTCTCTCTCTTTTTAATATTGCTTTTATTATATTAACCTTTTGCCCCCAAACCTCAGTGGATCCTAATTCCAACCACATTTTCTAAACTTCGCCTGATTTGGAGTGGGCTTCATGGATATGTGGCCTGTGGTGTCACATAGGGCTTTATTTCTTGTTCAATTCTCTGTCACCACACTGTAATTTTTAATATTCGAACAGATGATACTGCACTTTCATCTGGCCCCATGCCCTGCAAATAATGTGGCCAGCCTTGGCTAAATTCTGCAGATTCCCCAAGTTCCAGTGTCACTTTACTATTGCAGGCATGCAATACTGCTGCTGACTTGGGCAAAGCACAGCATGCTCACTCCTCATGGTGATACCTTTGTTAAGGTCGCTTGCCCCCTGCAGAACATTTTCCTCTTTTCTCTGTGAGTCTTTTGTAATGTACTTTCAACTTTATCTCTTCCTGGGAAAATTAGTTCAGCTGTTGAAACTGTCTTTTATTTTCCTTTTTCTGTCTGGCTCCAGAACTCAACTTCTTCCATCCTTGCAGCTTATTAGTTCTGGTTCTGCTCCTAAAATACCTTCAGTATTAGGTGAGTTACATTTACGTTCTCTAGGCCTCAGTTTCCTAGGGTGTAAAATTCCTAGGAAATGTTTTAGATTACCAAGGTTCTTCTCAATACTGATAATCTGTGGACATTTTTGTGTTTGTTAGCTTTTTGTCACTGTGACCAAATACCTGAGAAAAACAACGTGAAAGAGCAAAGGTTTATTTTAGCTCATAGTTGCAGACCATGGTTAGCCTGCTCCAAGGAAGAAACCTCATGGCAGAAGGGCCTGGGGGAAGAAAGCTGCTCACTTCATGGCATCTGAGAAGCAGAGAGAAAGGAAGGAGCCTGAGAGGGAGAGGGTGGGAAGAAGACAAAACCTCTGGAGCCACACCTCCATGACCACACCCATCCAGTTAGGCCCCATGTCCCAGAACCCATTGAGTTGTGTACTTATCAATGGGCTTATCCACTCGAGGTCAGAGCTTTCACGATCCATTTAGTTCCTCAAATTCCATCAGCTGGCAACCAACTGTTCAACACAAGAAGGCTTTAGGGGACACATTGAGTCCTAACCATAACAACTTCATATTGCTTTCAAATATGATGAGTTTGAAGTTATAGAGAAAATATACAAGTTCGAGTAAATTGAAAATATAATGCTAACAGAGTTCTTAGATGGAGATAACACTTTCTCATTAAATCTTATAAAATTTATCAAATTCAGTCAGGTGTGGTGGTGCACACCTATAATCCCAGCACACAGGAGGCAATCGGATCACCATGAGTTTGAGGCCAGCTTGGGTTTCACAGTGAGTTTTAAGGTCAGCCTGACCTGTATAGTGAGACTCTGTCTCAAAAAACCAAGAAAAAAAAAGTTATCAAATTCAAATTAAAAAAAAATGATATATCAGTGTATGCATGCAAGACTAGACTACAGTATAAAGCTGGACAGTGCTGAGTACACGGACCTGCATTAATGGTGAACATGTGCATCCCAGCTACCTGGGAGCATGGCTAATACCAGTTGGAAAAATAAAGTTTAAGTGTAAATGATGAACTAGCACTTCTATTGGGTGTTTACCGCAAATAAATTCTTATGTAGATTAATAAAGAAACTTGTGAAAGAATATTTATTGGAGCATTACTTATAGAAGCAACCCAAGCATCGTCTGGGAGAGTGAAAGGTGAATCATGATGTGTGCTGTTACCTTGTTTGTACATATGATATGTATCCTAGAGCAACATAGAAGTTCTCAAAAATGTGGGATCAGTGAATAATATAAGCTACAAAATGCACGGTGGCAATACAATTGGCACAAGTTTAAAATTATTCACATTAAACAATATGCATTTTGTAAGGTCACATATAAACAGAAGAATGTATATAATGATGGTTTATGGGGAGGCAAAGAAAAAGTAATGAAGATGTTAGCTTAACAGTGAACAAATATGTAAACAAAATAACAGGAAGCTTTGGCTTAATGACAATAATGTCATGAATAGAGGAGTGTGATGAACTCAAATCAATGCAACTGGATTCCCCAAGAAAATGATTAAAAGTAGAAAGTAAAATGTACACGTACATACACACACACACACACACACACACAAGCATATATGCAAACAGCACAGAAGGTACAAAATTAAAAGTAAAATTCTTTCTCCATTCTAGCATTCTAGTATTCTGCTCTTGCCAGATTGAGGTCTCAAAGTTATCTACAATTGATAATATCTTTTTTTGTGGTACTAGGTGTTGAACCCAGGGTCTTCACAGAGAGCTACACTCCCCAGCTCTTATTGTTTGTTTTGTTTTGTTTTTTGAAACAGGATCCCATGATGCAGTTCAGGCTGGCCTTGAATTCACCATGTAGCCCAGGCTGGCCTAAAGCTCAGGTCATCCTTCTAAGCTTCCAAATCCTGGGATTACAGCCATGCTCTGCCACCCACCTACCTTCCAGCTCCTTTTATTTGTATTTTGAGACAGTGTCTTGCTAAATTGTCTAAGCAGCACTCACATGTGTGATCCTTCTGCCTCAGGCTTCCAGAGTATTGGGTCTAGAGGCATATACCACCATACCTGGCTTGCCATTAATAACTTCTTGTTTAACCTGTCTCTCTGTATATGTCCATTTCAGTGCCCTTGCTGTAATATGGCAGAATGCTCCATGATAAGAACATAGCATGAGCTTGAGAGGGGGAACTGGGATAAAATAAAATTTATTAAAAACAAACAAACAAACAAAAGAATATAGCATGACTCAATCCCCTGTTGACAGACCCTGTGTACTGCAGTGTTTCTCATTTTCTTGCCAATTTTTCTGGACACTTGTAGATTAACGAACTTGTTTATAATCCTTTTTTGTTCCTGTTTTTAAATTAGTGCATTTTGGTTTTAGAGATTAATGAGCTTCATTTTGGCAGATTCATGCCTACATATAACATGCTTTAATCATTTTTACCCCTCCATTGCCCCACTTCCCCATCTTTCCCCCACTGTGAAGTCTTGGAGGACATTTAATGTGTATAATACATTTTGATCATGTTTATTCCCTCCATTGCTTATCTCTACATCCCCCATCCTGCACCCTATTCTCTTCCTCTTGTCTATTATATAGTTTCTTTTCTACATTTTTGTCATTATTTTTAGATTTCAAATATTAGGGGGAACAGACGATATTTGTCTTTTTGACTCTGGCTTATTTCACTCAACAAGATGATCTCCAGATCCATCCATTTTCCTGCAAGTGACAGAATTGTATTATTGTTTATGGCTGAAAAATTCTCCATTATGTATATATCCTGCATTTTCTTTATCCATTCTTCTGTTGGCCTAGCCCTTTTTTAAAATTTTGAGATATGATCTCACTAAGTTGCCCAGGCTGACCTCAAATTTATGATCCTCCTGCTCAGCCTCCCAAGTAGTTTGAGTTATATGTGTGTAACACCACACCTGGCTTCTATATTCCCCTTCTCTAAGCTCCTGCAATATTTCTAGTCCCAGTTAAAATTTAGCTGACAAATATTTACTGTTTATGTTTTTTTTTAACTGTTGCTCATCTCTCCCTCATATATTGCCTTTATAGTCAAAGGAACTTTATCTAGTTGTTTGTTTGCTTGATTGTTTTTCCATAGTTCCTAATATAATATCAATATATTCTGTAATTATATATGGAAAATGTTGGCAAATGAATATGTAAGGTAACCTGTCAATAATCATCAACATGTAAGGTATGATCAAAATATATGGTGAATGTTTATATTTTAAAATATTTACCACAATAAAAGGTGCATTGCTACCAATCCACCTCAGAATACTCCCCTTTGCTTTGAATACACCTATGCCATTATTCTTGCCTCTTTCTGAAACAGTTCTGGAAGTTCTCTTTCATGAGTATCTTTATGAAGAGTGATCAAAAACAGTGAATGCTGCTACCATCCAACAGAAAGGCAGGCTTGTAAAAATATTATAGTGTGTCTTCATCCACATCGTTCACTGGAGCTGTGGACTTCCAGCTCTGCTTCAAAATCAAAATGATCATGAAAGGTAAATGTTTTGAATCAATTCAGTATATTGAGGCAAGGCAAGCATGTAAATAAGATATCCATAAAAAAAGACTTCCAGAACTGCTTCAGAAAGTGCCAAGAAAGATGGGATAAAAGTGTGTTTTAGGGCCTAGGACTTAGCTCAGTGGTTCCGGCAGCTGCCTCACAAGCACAAGGGCCTGAGTTCAATCCCCAGTATCAAAAAAACAAAAACAAGCAAACAAACAAAAAACTGTGTCTCCAATGAAAGGAGATATTTGACGAGAATTAATGGTAATGTGTCTTTTACTGTAGTAATTTTTAAAGCTGAAACATTTTCCATAATTTTAATCATACCTCCTATATTAGTAATCAATTTCTTTGGTAGAAAACTTCCAGAAGCTAGGGAAGGGATATGAAATAAACTGCTTCACAGCTCATAGAAGGAACCACTCCTGTAAGACCTTGATAAATGTTTTTGGTGCTATTTTAATGGTCATTTGAGGTGCTAAAAGCACTAAATGTAATCAATGGATTGAATGGTAGCAGACATAAAATAATGCAAAATAAGGAAAATGTGAAACTTTCCAGAGGAAATTAAATATTTTTGTTTTCACTATCAAACTTGTAAATATTGCCAAATTGTTTCGGCACATCTTTGTTTATTAATTTTCTGAGGTATAGGAATTTTCTTATTTGTGCTTAACTGTAATGTGTTCATAGAGTTTTAATTAGGCATGAATGAGTATGTATATGCATATACATCCATACATACATGTATTAACCCATTTGCCAAAAGAAACATGATGAGAAACCTATAGGGGATACGTAGTAATGACTCTGATGTAATTTAGACATTCCTCGGTGTTCTTTTCTTTTCTTTTCTTTTTGAGACAGAATCTCACTATGTAATTCAGAGTTCTCTTGAACTATGTAGCTCAGTCTGACCTCAAACTCATACATTCTTTTTCCAGTGCTAAGAATCACACCTAGGTCTTTGTGCATAATAGGCAAATACCTACCACTAAGCTACATATCGAGCCCTGAGTGTACATTTTTATGTAGCTTTATCTTTTGAACCATTCAAAAAAAATTTTTTTTGGTACCAGAGAATGAACTCAGAATCTTGCACTTTCCAGGCAGGCATGGCACCACTGAGCTACACCCTGGCTCCTCCATTCAAAAATATTAAAACCATAAACTTTTATAAAAAATTATGAAGAAAGCAAACCCTAAAAATTGAGTGCAAATAGGAACCAAAGAGCCCAATGCTATATTAAAATATAATCCCACATAACAAAACAATTAACATTTCAAAGCAATATAGTATTTTGACGGTGTAGTGAGTATATTCTAAGAAAAAATGTAAAAAATGTGAATTTTTACATGGGTAGTTGTCATTGATAGTAGTATTAGTGTATTGATTCTGAAATTATTTTATGTCTACTGTAGGATAGAGCATATTGTATGCTATATCTTCCATGTTTTATAGTAGTTTCTCACTTTGGAAAGGAAGATAAAAATTTTAGATTGACTAGGAGTTGAGATGGGCTCAGTTGGTAGAGTATGTGCTTTGTTCTGGGTTCTACCCCCAGCACAAGAAAGAAAGAAAGAAAAGAAAGAAAGAAAAGAAAGAAAGAAAGAAAGAAAGAAAGAAAGAAAGAGAAAGAAAGAAAGAAAGAAAGAAAGAAAGAAAGAAAGAAAGAAAGAAAGAAAGAAAGAAAAGAAAAGATTTGGGAAATATCAGGAAAGACTCCACGTTTCTGAATTTGAATATTATCTCTCTTAAAGTGTAAATAAGAATCAAAATATATAATTGATAATGTGAACTAGGAAGAAAAGGTCTAAAGGTGTAGGGGAAGTGGGAGGGGGAGGGGAAAGGAAAGACTGGAAAAGAAAAAATATGAGAAAAGGAAAAAATGGAAACAAAGTCTTTGTAAATAGGGAAGTGTGGAGGGGGTGAGGGAGGGCAGGGGATTGTGAAAAAAATAAGAACCAAGACCTGTTATGTAAAATTACAAGATCCTGATGATGAATGCAACTGTATTGTATACCTAAAAAGTACCAATAAACTTAATGAAGAAAAAGAAAGAAAGAAAAGAAATGTTATCCCTTAGCTTTGTTAAGTGAAACGGCACAGAAGCAGCCTTAGCCTAGTAGCTAATGAGTTTACCTCAAGAGCTTACCTCTTGGCTTGATGTTGCTTTCTAAATACCCTCATGATTTATTGTGAAGAGGTATTATGGTTTAGACCTAAAATACTTCCCCAAGGTCTCGTGTGTTTAGAGGTGGGGCACTATGCTCACCAGCGGATTAATCCCCTGATGAGCTCATAGTTGAATGTGCTGTTAGTAGTTGAGGCCTGGTGAGAAGAGGTGAGTTTGGGGCATGACCCGGAAGGGTGGACTCTGGTCCGCGTCCACTCACCGCCATGATTCAAGCAGATTTCCTCCACTGTGCCCCCCCACCATGCCATTTGTGTCGCAGAGCCAGACAGCCGTGAACAGACTGAACCTGCTGAAACAGTGAGCAAAATATACCCCTCTCTGGGTTGCCAGTGTCGGGTATTTTGTTCCAGTGACTAGGAAGTGACTAACAGAAGGGGTAAATAAAAAGACTTACTATGAAAAAGTACGCATAATAACATAATTATCAGGAAAATACTAAGTGTGAAGGAATGATGGGGGGAGTATGATATGGGGATGTGTACACCTCTTTCACACTTTGCCATCGACAAGCTATGAGATTTTGGCAGGTGTTTAACTTTTCAGGCTTATTTTTCCCTCTATTAAATAGGGATAATTGTCTAACCTTATTGGGTTGCTTTGAGAAATAAGTGAGTTTACATATCTTTAAGCATTTAAAAGGATTCTTGGAACATAAAAACCCAATAGTTGTTAGAGACAACTTTATTCCTATAGACAACTTTAAACTTTGAGTTTTTGCTTATTTACATATTCTCTTTTTTTTTGGTAACAAATTTAAACGATACTTTAAAAATAATTTCCTGATACATTTAATTTAGTGAGGGCATTATCATTCAATATTTCATATTTGATGGAGGCATGTCTCAATGTCTGAATCAGGTCAGATGTTTTCCAAGAGTGTGTCCATCCAGCATTTTTCTTGGTGACTTCTGCAGTTCAGGTCTTCAATTTTTCAAGCTTAAAATTTCATTTGTTGGTAAACAAAATAAGCTATCTCCGTCTGGGAACGCAGTTCAGCCTGTGTGAGGCCCTGGTTTGATACCCACTGTAACAACAACAGCAACAACAAAAAGCCATTTCTCGGATGTCAAATACATCACAAAAAAGAATGGTAATGACTTAGTTTCCAATTCAAACTATGCTATTCCCCTGGACTAGTGACTAGTGTTGTTATCTATATATAGCCAATGTGCTTTTCTTCTTACTGCTAAATTATCAGTGAAGTCAGGCTGTAATGTGACATTTTTGTAAACATGGATTTAGAGCATGAAGAGATCATTATAAATTCAATGGCATCAGTCTTCTTAATGGGTATATATCCTTGCTGCAAAAATTGAACAGAGTCCAAAGGCCTGGACATAGCCAAAGTGGGCCTTTGTGATCAGCCCAAGGCTCCCTAGCATATTTTTTCTTTTCATATATTAATATCATTGATAAAGTTCCAGTTTGTTGAAGCTCTTTTGCCCTTTGATTGGGAGAGCACTTTTGCTGCCAACAGTACAACTTTCTGAGTTTTAAAATCAGCTGGATGGCTGGTCCGCTGTTCCCAAGTTCCATCAGAATGTACAACACATGAGAAATAATGTGACTCAGCAAGTGAATCCTTCCTGCCCAGAGGAGAATGTTCTTCCAAATATCTTTGTTTACAGCTACAGAATATTCATGATAAATAATTGAATTAGTCAACTATTAGGGCTGCTATCACAAAGTACCATGGGCTAGGTGGTTATAAAGAATATACATTTTTTTCTCACGCATTGAAAGCCTGGAAGTGTGAGATTAGGGTACTACCATGGTCAGCTCTTGGTGAGATCCCTTGTCTTGATGATGGAATGCTGTCTTCTTGTATCCTCACATGGCAGCAAAACAGTGAGGGAGCTTTCTGAATTCTCTTACAATGGTACCTATTCTACTCAGAAGAGTTCCACACACATGACCTAATTACCATTGAAAAACCCCACTTTCTAATACTACCACATTGGGGCTTAAGATTTTAGTGTTTGAATTTGTTGGGGGTGTTGCACAAACATTCAGTAGCCTGCAATTATAATATTGGAGTCATAAAAAGATCTACTTTCTCTATGCTCAAAACAGGACACCCAGAGCCCACCTGTTCATATCAGCACTTCTTATGATCTCTGCTCCTAAATTTTGGTACATTTTATGTGTATTCTGCTATGTCCCTTGGACCCTGGACTTGCTGCCTTGTAAATATTTTCCAACTTTCCTGCTTCCTAATACTTCTTTTGAGCATTTATCTCCTTCAATCCAATACTTCAGAGGGTCATTGGCTTGGCTCCTAAAGCTCCAGCTTGGGTGCAGACATTCTAAACAGTAGGATGAAGGTAATGTCTCTGATATAATGGATGTATTCATCTTTGGAGTTGTGGGTAAATACCTTGATCCTTTTCCATCCATGATATGAGTAATCCTAAAAGTAATGACACAAATGATGACTAAGGTATCAAATAAAAGCTCTGAAGTTTAGCTTTGCTTTAACCATTATGGTATTTATTTTTATTTTCTTATTTTCTCTCATTTACTGCAAGGTTCTACATTGCAAAATCATACACAATTTCACTTTGTTCTGCTCCCTAACATTCATGGCCACCTTATCTTGATTTTATGCTTAAAAGGTTAATACTGCCATTAGTTACTTAGAGACCTCTCCACTCTTCCCTTTCCTCTGTTACACATACATACAATATTTACCCAAAAAGTATATTGCAGTGGTGAAAGGAATATTTTATTTGGTCAATTAACTGAATGTTTAACACAGACAGATTATAACCAATTTAATGTGATGATTTACTTCTAAGGTAATTCTATGTAATGAAAGAAAACAATGGAGTTGCTTAAGATAAGTAAATCTACACATAACATTTTTATAAGAAACTAGCTTTTGTTCAACTTGAGCAGCAAAATAATTACCACAAGCTAGAACACACTTTTAGTTAACACATGAAAAAACAAGGGCTCAAGCAATTTTCTTAAAATTTTTTTTAATCTTTCAAAGAGGAGAGGGCTGGAATTTTTAAAAAACATTTTTGTTAGTACTTTTTTATATAAATAATGAATACATTCTAAGTGGGGAATTCGTGCATGTACTTATAGAATCTTAACCCTTTTTATTTCCCCTTCAACCCTGGAATTCTAATATCAGAGTCTATATCTCCCTCAATACTGGAGATTGATCCTATAGCCTTCACACTATTTGTTTGTTTATTGAAATTTTGAGACAGTGTCTTGCTAAATTACTCAGACTGGTGTTGAACTTTCAATCCTCCTGCCTCAGCCTCTGAGTAGCTGCGACTACAGATTTGTATGATCTCTTCTGGCCAGAGTTTATAGGCTTGTCAACTGGTCTCCTTTCCATAACAGATTTATTTTGTACTTTATTTTATGTCTTTCTGGTCATGTAAGTCCTTGTATTAAATAATGTGGTAGGGGAAATTTCTAGCAGTTTTTCCTTTAGCACCAAGTAGCTGGATGGGATCGAGCTAATAAGATGTCTTCTATTATGGCTTTATCAAAAAGTTGATTTTTCAGAAAGGTAAGGAATTCAAAAAATTATTGCCATATTCTGACTTGAAGATACTATTTTGTAGAACCAATATATATTGGAGACATGGGATTTTGAATGTTTGAATCACTGGTAAGAATTCTTTCTACCTAATGCTATATAGACTTCAGGAAATGTGCCTATCCAGAAAAGCTAAGCTCAACTCACTTGTTTCCTCGTCTCAGTTTATCTTCCCTGAATCAAAGTGCTCACCCGGTCAGCTGGAAAATGTAATCTCACAGACTACTAGCTGCCTCGAGTAGCGCAGGCAGGCTCAGACAGTTAGCCCTAGCTGTCTGCAGACGACTGTAAGACAATCTTGTGCCATGGTATAATGGCTAGGAGCACAGGATCTAGTCAGGCTGCCCAGGTTTAAATACTATCTGTATCTCCTACTAGCTCTGGGACCTTGGCAAGGTATTTAACCTCTCTGTCTCAATTTCCCCTTTAGTCAAATGGGATTATTACTGCATGCACCTCATAGGGCTGTTGTGAGAATTAAATGGGTGAATGGACATAGAGTTATTTCATAGTGTGGCACTTAATAAGCTTGGCTCAATAAATGTTAGCTACTAAGATAGTTAATGAGAACCAATATAGCTTTGTAAATTCTGTTTATAACCAATATAAAGATGAGCAACTTGTTATGAAGACAAGTAAATATAAAACTGAGGAAGTACATGGTGGCAAAAATATGTATTTTCCCAAGCTTGCAAAAATAGTAATTCTTTATTTCATCAATAATTCATAATTATTATGAATTCCTCCAGGACTTAGTAGGGGTGATATCAGAAATAAGAACTGGACCTTTATATTTTATTGTATTTATAGCCACAATGTAGAAGCATTGTCTTTTGCAACAACTTGGTATGATAGCATTTCCATTTTGCTACGGAAGGAATTAAGGTTTAAAAAAATTAAAATAATATTTTACAGAGACAAAACTGAAACTCAAACACAGACTTATAATTCAAAATTCCTGAATCTTTTTCTATGGTACTATGGCGAATATAGATGAAGTGATTTATATGCTCCACACAATTAGTGAATCAGTAGGAAGTCTTTAATTTTCATGTAGCTTGCTATAAGAATTCAGTCACTTTTGCTTAAGTAATTGCAATATTAAAAAGAGTTGGTGCAAATGCACAAGTCACTTGGGTACAAAGTTTTATTTTTTTTTAGGAAAGATAAGGTCTTGATGTCATTCTTGCTGTTACATTTCAAGGGTGCAATGCAAATACAGAGAATATGTATCATTAATTTATTCTCATTTGAGTATTCTAAGTGAAAGTGATTTCAGAATTGATATTTTAAAGCAAAATATCGTTGCTAAGCATATATAACATACTACCAACTTATTGACTACCAACCTATGTTCCTTCTTCAAGTTTGTTATAAATTGAAACTTAAACCTAATAATTCTGTGATAATTGATGCTGAAGCACAAGGGAAGAGAATCAACGTGCGATCAAATATACACGTTAAAATTTAAAGAATAGGTCTATTATCAGGAGTATTCATAATGATTCTTACAGTGATTTCTAAATGTGTTTCCGTCCAAGGAAATATATGGGTCCTGAATAGCTTTTATATTCACATCCTTTATGGAAAAGGTATGAACCAAATGATCTCAAGTTACTTTCTAGCTCTGTAGCTCTGTGACATTTCAGTGATTTTAGTGGCACTGTGTTATTGGTGAATTTCATTTAAAAAGAAATCTACTTTTTGGATTCAAAGTGGATGCATTCTAAACTGAGCATGGTGTGGCATGTCTACAATCCAATTAGTCTTGGAGGCTGAGGCAGGAAGATGACAAGTTTGAGCTCAGCCTGGGCAACTTCATGAGACCTTGTCTCAAAATTAAAAATAATACCAATATAAAAGGTTGAAGGGATAGCCCAGTCAGAAGGCCCTAGGTTCAATACCTGGCACAACCAAACCAAACCAAACCACAGTGAATGAGTTCTAAAAATTTTTTAAAAAGCAATTTTTATTACCAGCATTACTTTAACAAATACTTATTTTTTAAATGATTATGTCGATGTCATTTGCATTTTTTAAATGGGGGATATTTTCAGTTGTTCCATGTGCATTCTAAATAACAATGACAGCCCCTGAAGGGATGAATAGGCCTTTAAAATAAAGAAGGACATGAAAGTTTATATACTACTTAACTAGATTCAGAAATTACATTATGATGAAACTAGGCATGTGGTGCACACCTATAATGCCTGCACTAGAAAGATGGAAGCAGGAGTCTAACAAGTTTGAGGTTCACCTGGCCTACATAGTGAGAGTCTGTCTCAAAAAAAAAAAAAAGATTAGAAAAAAATGATATTATGGTGAGTTAATGTGCTATTTCCTCTGTCTTTTAGATAATAACATGTGCTTTTCTTCAATTGTGTAATAGTAGGACAAGAATGAAGCATAATCCAGACTTTTTTTTATTAATTAGCCATTCATTAAAATTTTTATTGAGGGGGCTGGGGATGTAGTTCAGAGGTATAGCACCTGCCTAGCAAGTGTGAGGTCCTGAGTTCGATCCCTGGTAGGAAAAAAAAAAAATTTATGAGGGCTTTTATATTTCATATACTCTTCTAGTACTTGAAGATGCTTCAGTAAACAAAACATAAAAATCCCTGAGCTCCTGGAAACAGCCTTCTAATATGGGGAGACTGACTATAGACATAGTAAATCAGACAATCTATGGTCTGCTAACTGATGATAATTGCTGTGGAGACAAACAAACCAGAAGGGCTGGACAACACTGGTGAGGGACTCGAACCTTACACACTCTTCTTGATCCTTCCACTTCAGCCTTCGATTAGGAGTACAGGTGTGTGCAGCCGCCTCCTCCTCTACAGGATCTTTAATCATCAAAGAACTTTGGTCCTAAATGGGCTACTGCACCCACGTGTGACACTTTTGGGGGGATGCTGAGCAATTTTATCTAAAAGAAATTAAAATATTTTATTTATTTACTTACTTTTTTTTTTTTTTTTTTTTTTTTGGAGACAGGATCTTAGTATGTAGTTTAGACTGATCTGGAACCCATTATGTAGCCCAGGCTGGTCTTGAACTCACAGCTCCTGCCTCAGCCTCCTGAGTGCTGGGATTACAGGTGTGCACCATCATGCCTGGCTCTTTTTTTTTTTTTTTTTGGTTTTAAAAACTTTAAAGGCAGCTAAAATTCAAGGTCCAAACTTGCGTCGCTCCACTCGCTGCAAGTGTGGTGAGAGCAGCTCCCTGGATTCCCCTGGGCATTAAGCCCATGCTGCAGAAAGGAAGATGTTTTCCATTTCCATCCTAGAATCTCAGGATCTTCTCAGAAAAGAGCAATAAGGAATGCACCACATTGGCACGGATTTCATGACACTATGATGTCTATCCCTTAGGTTCAAATTCCAGGGAAAATTATTTAGCAAGCTGATGTTTCCAGGACCATTTATTCCACTAATCTCTTAGCCCCTCATATTTGCCATTCTCGTGCTGTCCTATAGGAAAAGATATATATGTCGGGCTGGTGTTTCATTATAGTGTTACATAATTAGACTGTCCTTATATTCCTCTTTATATGTGATGGGCTAGTAAAGTGCCTGGAGCACCAGATACATGTCCAAAGAAGTTTATCTAAATGAAAAAGAATCTGAAAAATCATAAAATTAGTTTCTTTCTATTTCCTTTTGCCTTTCTTCTTGCACAGTAAATACCACGTGTTTGTTCCCAGGCTCTGCCATGGTAGAGCTGGTCTCCACTGCCCTTTATCCCCCACTGCTAAAAGCAGTAGCCACTAAGTGTAAAAAATCAAAACAAAGCACTTCCCCATCTCTCCAATGGAGTAAACGCAGTGAAGCCCAAATAATGCTTAGTTACCAAAAGCCACGCCAGGTGGCTAATCGAAAGGGTATTGATTTTCACTAGTAAATAGCCCTTAATATAGTTGAAACCTGGGTTGAAAATGCAGCCTAGTAATTAGCTAATAAAGCAAACAAGAGCTTGAGAGAACGTGGCGCAGTTGGATAAGCAGCAGCCTGTCATCCAGGAAGCTTGCCTAGGTCTAATACCTTCTCACATGAAGGACTCAAGTTACCTTCAGAACTCCATGCCCAGTGTTTTCAGCCATTAAATAAGGAAAAAAACTATAAACCTATTGCAGGGTGTGAGATAGAACTAAAAGCAGTTATAAATGTTTTGCAAATATTACACTCACTAGAAATGCTTCCTGAAGACACAGATGTTGCAATTTAATAATCTTAAGTGTTGAGGTTTAATAACTACTTTAGATCATTAGGATAATATTTAGTGCCCTAGGATAATCATTAAACAACTCTCAGTTTGTTAAAACATCTGATACTAAGACAAATCTATAGCCTTACAGTTCCAACATTATCCTTCAACTGCTCAGTAACATAGAAAAGTGGCAGAAGCCAGTTGGGGAAGAAAAGGGCGAGGGAAAGGAAACAGAAGACACTGACACACTTATCCAAGGGGAAGAGTCAATTGGTTTCTGCACTTAATTCAAATCTAAAGGCTTGATGGGCTTAGTTGAAGTGCTAGGGGAAAAACATCAGAGGTGATAATGGGAACTTCGTATAACATCACACAAGGAGGAACATATGTCTAGTTGTTCTAGCTGGTCCACAGCATTTGATCACAGTAGTTAAGGTACTAGGCCAACCCTGTTGTAAGTGGTATGTTCTTTCCAGTTTTCCACAGACCCTTCCACTCCTTACTTGTTTTACATTTGCATTAGAGGCCGGGGATTTAGCTCAGTGGTTCTGCTGCCTGCCTTGTAAGCTCAAGGACCCAAGTTAGATCCCAGCTACCAAAAACAAAAAAAAAAAAAAAAAAAGAGAGAGAGAGAGAGAGATTCATTTTACCTCGCTCAGGAGACATATGTAAAACATGACCTAAAGTATATCCTGTATCTAGAGTGTGTGATGATAGCATATATTCTGTGTTCCCAGAACAGTATATTAGTGCCTGTTGCACGAGTTGCGCTCAATAAATATCCACTGATGAATGAAATCAGAAACACTTGACTTAGAAACACCTGAAAGGAATTAGAATGTGAAGGTTTCGCCAACTCACATTCCAGAGCCATTCTATGTGGTTCAGAGAGAGCTTGTACCCTTATGGATGCAAAGCACACTGTACAGCTTTAGGGACTGGTTTCTTGTTTGATCGGGACAGAAATGTATAGTCTCAGTGGAGAAATCAGAATAAGGAGGAATAATGAACTCAAATTTCCATGGAAGTCAAGGTTTGTTGTTAGGTGGGCTTGATATTTATAAAGGGCCTGAATACAGCCTAAGCAGATATGGAGACAGCATGACCTAAGGGTCACTAATTAGGAATAATACTTGTGCAAGGAAGAAGGCTGAAAAAGGGTTGAGCACAGGGAGAAATGAATTGTGATGGAGTCCCAGCAGAGCCTCAATCAAGCCCTGAGGAAGTTTCAACATGTATACCCCATCAGACTCATTTCTTAGTTATCCAGCTCAGTCTTTATACCATTGGCTCTTTCAATCAGTGAGTAAGGAGTAGTCCAGGAAAGGAATGGCTTTGAATAAGGTATCTCTCTTCAACCTTGGTAAATTCTGAAGGAGCTGGTGCTGGAGGTCACTAGCTAAAGATCCTTCCAGCAGCTGGAGAAATGTCTTGTTTGAAAAGGGATGTGAGTGGTGCAGCAATGTGTCTCTTACAGACCCTTTATTTATTTATTTTAATTTTTATTTTATTGGTACATTTAGATATACATAATGATAACATTCATCATAGGGAATTTGTACCTGTACCTGATATATCTTCTTTTTTCCCATTCCCCTACCCTCCCTTCAACCTCTCATCTCACAAACCTTGTATTTACAATTTTATTCTGAGAATTAAAATGGCAGAGTAAAGACCAATAGCAAAATATAGCATCTATGTGATACAGGAAATAATACTGGAGATGAAATATGAATATCTACCAACTGTTAGATTTCCCTCACCTTAAAATGGCCATTACTCTCCTTCCCATAATGCCCTGCTACTCACATAAAAAGATGGCTTGTCCCACCTACCAAAGGACAGCCTTCCTCTTCCCATGATGCCTCTTCCACCAAAAAGTAACCAGATACTTGCTACCTCCAGTAACCAGTGATGTCACAGCCCCTCCTAGTGATGTCATGGGCTCCTCCAATCCCTTAATACTACCTTACTTAACTCCACCCCAGCTCCTAAGCCCCACCCCAGTCCTTAAAAGAAATTCTCTGTTCTGCCATATTGCTCTCTCTCCTTTGATTGGAGATAGCCCAGCAGGTTGTCCTGACAATAAAGGCTTATAGTGGTCTGGTCTGGTCTTGGTTTTTAGCTTTTCTACCCAACACAAACCTGTTAGCTGTGTGATATAGTGCATTTATGTTTTCTAAAAATTGAAGAATGCTAGGAACAATGAAGATTAAGAATAGGAAGATATTTATTGATAGGATAGTTCCTGAGGGACAGAAGGGAGATCCAAATGGTTAGCCTAGCACCCTGCTCTACAGGGGAGTTTTATGAAGTAAAACCCATGTGGGTACAAAGTGGCCACAGTCATGATCAATAAGGTTACAAGTTCAATCCCCGGTACCAAAAAAAAAAAAAAAAAAAAAAAAAAAT
>NW_022900938.1:37326707-37340464 GCF_012274545.1 Fukomys damarensis | reverse complement strand
AAAAAAAAAAAAAAAAAAAAAAAAAAAAGTTTACAAGTATAGTCATTTGGGTAACAGTGGCTCAACTGGGAAACAAGTCACGTAACAAGCGTAACAAGAGAGGATGGAAAGAACAAAGATTCTCCTAGGAAGTGGAGGGTGCAGAGGTCTCTGGCCACCCAGTAGAATGGCTGATGTCTATATAGGCTTCATTGGGCTCAATGTTTGTCCTTTGAGGAAGTACACAGGTCTGGTCATCTTGTCTGTATCTTGAGGCTGGGTTTCCAACTGATACATCTCCAGCTGCATCTGTGGTGTATTTCATCTTCATCCTGACTCTCAAGGACCTAGCCTTATCTGACTGCCTGTAATATTTCTACCTAACTCTTCTGTTTATAATATATGGGACATAAAATTGGGACACCAAAACAACAATTTGATGAAGAGAAAGAAAGAAGTAGATGTCTGGGAATTGGGAGAACTGGAAACTACAGAGAAGTTGGAGAAACAGGGCAGAGGGTAAAGAAAAGAATGAAGTAGTCTGGAAAGCTGACTCTAGCTCCTGGGGAGGAGGAGGACCTGTCTCCAGGAACACAAAGTAAGCTTAGAAAGAGTCAGCAGCCCCAAAGAGAAACCCTGGACTGTACTGGCAGTGCTAGTCTTGAGAAAAGCCCACAGCTGTCATAAACTACATTATTAGCATGGAGTTTTACTCTGAAAGTGACTCCTTTTACATGCAGGCTAGAGTTGAAGAAATCCATTGTAGTACCTGCTATATTGAGAATGTTTAATCAGGAGCCATTTTGGGATGGGTTTATTTATTTATTTATTTATTTTCAAAAAGAAGCATAAGAAAGACTAATTAGAGGTAGATTTAGGACTCACTCAAGAGCAGAGTGTAGGTGATCAAGAAACGAGGCACCTTGGGCCAGGGATTTAGTTCAGTGGTGCCATCACCTGCCTCATAAGCACAGGGACCAGAGTTCAATCCCCAGCCCCCCCCCCCGGAAAATGAGACAACAAACATTTGGAAACTGGAATCTTTTATATGTTTTGGGTGGTAGAATCTGTGGAATTTGTTAATTTGTAGTCTCAGTCTTAGTGGGAGAGGACACACCTTCAGTGAGCTATTCCTATGGGAAATGCCCAAAGGGTGGTCCATTCATGCATGCAAGAGGGCTGTTTGCAAGTAAAAGGTAATGGGCAGACCTGTTTCAGTTGAAAGGGAGTTGCCCACATTTGCTATTTTGGGAGAAGGAAAACAAAGTACATAAACCAGTCTTGTGTTCAGGTAAGGTTTGTTTTTTTAAGTCTATACCATAGAACAATTATTTTTTAGGGTTTCTGGTATTGCCTTTCTAATTGCTGGGTGCAAGACAGCCAGAAGGGACAGATGCAGAAAGCGTGTGGGCTAGACATAGACCCCGCCCCCCCTGAAGTTTAAGCACATGTTGGGAAGGACAGGGAACCCTGCCCTCTATAGTGAGAAGTCAGCCAGTCCTGTGTGGCTTTCAGAAGGAATTGGGTCTGAAAGTGCCAGCATTTAGTCCACTCGTCTGCTTGGACCTGTGCACTGCTGCCAGTGTCCAACACAGAACTCAGTGGGCTGTTCTCTCCAACATTAGCAAAGATATGCTTCTTCTTGGATGGTTACCACAGCCTGGGGAGTATGGACTCTGAAGCAGGGTGAGAGGCATCTCAAAAACAGGATATACATTGAGGTGGAGGAGGAAGCCATGACTTGGAGAGCACAGAGATAACATGAAAACTGGAATTAAGAAAGACTTGGTGGTGGTGGGTCGTTATTGACTGACCATAACAATGGAATTACCAATATAAATTACCAAAACTGAACCAAGAAGATATAAAAACACTGAAAAATACAATAACAGACAATAAAATTGAAGCAGTAATAAAAATGTACAAACTAAGAAATGTACAAGAGTCAATGGATTAACTGCTGAATTCTACAAGAACTTTAAGGATGATCTAAATCCAATACTTCTCAAACTGTTTAATGTAAATGAAAGGGAAAGAGTACTCCTGAAGTCATTCCTGGAAGATTAACATTACCCTGTTTCCAAAACTGGACAAGGACCCAATTAAAAAAGAGAAGCACAGGTCACTCTCTTTAATGAACATAGATGTAAAAATCCTCAAGATACTGGCCTATGATGCAAAACAAAAAAAACCAAACAACAACAACAAAAAAATGTGATGACCAAGTAGGATTCATCTGAGGGATACAGGCAGAGCTCAACAGGTACAAATCCATAAATGTACTATATTGGGCTGGGAATTTAGCTCAGTGGTTTTACTGCCTGCCTCCCAAGTGCAAGGTCCAGAGTTCAATCCCCAGTACAAAAAAAAAAAAAAAATCACATTATAATAAATGTACTATATCACATAAACAGAAGAAAGGACAAGAATCACATAATCATCTCAATAGATGCAGAAAAGGCCTTAGGAAAAACCTAACATCAACTTATGATAAAAGCCCTAGAGAAAATAGGTATAGAAGGACTTTGTTCAATCCAATAAGTCATTTATGACAAATCTACTGCCAGCAGCATATTAAGTGGGAAAAGCTGAAAGTTTCCCCTCTAAAATTAGGAACAAGAAAAGATTGTCTAGTATCATCACTCCTATTCAATATAGTATTTGAAACAGCCAGAGTAAAGAGGCAAGAAAAGTAAACAAGCAGGACATATATAAGAAAGGAGGAAGTCAAATTATCATTATTTGCAGATGACATTATCCTCTACAGAGAAGACTCAAAAAGTTCCACCAAAGGACTTGTGTAAGTAACAACCATATTCAGCATGTAGGATATAAAATCAACATACAAAAATCAGTAGCATTCCTGTACACCAATAATGAACTCACCAAGAAGGAAATTAAGAAAACAATACCACTCACAATAGCACTGAGAAAAATTAAATATTCAGAATTAACATAACCAAGGAAGTGAAAAACCTCTACAATGAAAACTACCATTTTCTGAAAAAGAAGATTGAAGAGGACATCAGAAAATGGAAAGATACTGTATCCCTATATAGGCAGAACCAATATTGTCAAAATGGCATACTCACAAAACTGACATATAGAGGACCAAGGATTTAGCTTAGTGGTTCTGCTGCCTGCATTGCAAGTGCAAGGACCTGGGTTTGATTCCTGGTACCAAAACAAAAAACAAAACAAAACTGACATATAGATTTAATTCAATCCCAACCAAAATGCCAACAGCATGCCTCACGGAAGTAGAGAAAAAAATCTTGAAATTCATATGGAACTAGAAGAGACAGAATACCAAAATTGATCCTGGGAAACTAGAGCAAAGCAGGAGGCATCATAATCCTAGTTATATTACATTTAGTTATCTGATCTTTGACAGAGCAACCAAAATAGTACTGAAGAAAACATGGCCTATTTAGCAAATGATGCTGGGAAAACTGGCTATCCACATGGAGAAGATTGGTTCTAGGCCCACATCTCTCACCATGTACTAAACTAAAATCAAAATGGATCAAAGATCAAAATGTTAAAGCAGAAATTGTGGGGAACAGAGAAAGGGGACCTTACTAGAACTCCTGCAGTGAGTCCTAGTCTGCTTCAAGCCACGACAGCACAAGGCGAATTAATATAGAGACAGGAATGAGACACAGAGAAGAAGCTGAGCTTTGGGCCTGATCAATAGTGCTCTAGGCAGCAAAGAGGAAAGAGTTGAGCTTGCCATACCTTATCCTGGTACATCAGGAGTAACAGATGACTCCAAGGGCAGTGGTGAGAATCCTAGAATAAGGAAGAATTTACACAGATGAGGATCCTAGGTCATAAGGAACTGATGTTGACTAGGAATTGTCCCTCCTAGGATGTCTTCAGCTGATATAATCCTGCCCCGGAGCGTCACAGCATCACAGGACCATTGACATCTTAGCTGTGACTGGAGGTGAAAACAGAGTTATGTGTCAACATTCCACAGCCAGCCTGCAGGCAGGAAAACTAGGCCTAATCATAATTTTAATTGTGAAACGATTTTTCCCCAAATTATGTAAAATTGCTCCCGACAAGAAATACTTAATCTGTTGGCAGATTTAAAATAGGTAAAACTTGAAGACAGGCATAGAAAAAAATGACTTTCTGAACAAAAATACCACCAATTGGACAAGAAATAATAGCAAGAATCAAAAGGATCACATCAAATTAGAAAGCTGCACAGCAAAGGAAAGCAACAGAGAGATAAGACAACCTACATAATGAGAAAAATTTTTGTCAGCTAGTCATCAGAGAACTAATATCTAGAATATATATGAAACTTTAAAAAAAGCCCCCCCAATAAAAGACCCAATCAAAAGTAGGCAACTGAAATGAATACTTTTCAGAAGAAGAAGTACAAATGGCCAATATATACATGAAAAATCTTCAATATTCCTGGCGTTTAGAGAAATGTAAATTAAAACAATGGTGACATTCCATCTTATTCCAGAAAGGATGAATGTCATCAAGAAATCAAATAATAAAAAATACTGGGGAAACTGCTGCGGAAAACGAACCTTTCTGCATTTTTGGTGGGAACGTAAACTACTACGACCACTATGGAAACCAGTATAGATTCTTCACAAACCAAAATTAGAAATTTCATCCCATCCAACTGTTCTGCTTCTAGGTATCATTCCAGAAGAGTTAAAGACATCACATTACAGTAATGCATGCATTCTCATGTTTATAGCAGCACAACTCATAATAGTTAAATCTAACAAACAGCCTATTTGTTCATCAACAGATGAATGGATAAACAAAGGTGGTATTCATGAATGATAGAGTACAATTCTAACATAAAGAAGGATAAATTTGAGCTATTTGCAGAAAATGCACCTTGAGATCATAATGTTAAGCGACATAAATCAGAAACAGAGGTTTAAATATTGAATATTCCTCTTATATGAGGAACCTAAAGTATAAATAAATTAAAGAGCAAAATAAAAGATAGATAACAGGAAGGTAACAGATAGGTAACATGAAGGTAAAAAATAGGTAACAGGTAACATTAGGTAACAGGAAGATAGATTTTTTTTTGTAAAACAAAAGGAACCCAAACACAACATAACATAACATGAAAGTTTGTTTGTATATATATATATATATATATATATATAAGTGAGGTGATAGGTACAGTTACTAAAGTATTTTTTCCTCCAAAGGATTAGTTTGACTAATTATAAACATTCAAATTACACTACAATGTTAAAACCTTGTTTTGCTGTTTATTATTAGGAAGCTCCAAAGATATCCAATTTATATACAAAGATATAAAATGGTCCAGTGGCTTTGGGTGTAGCTCCATAGTAGAGCACTTGCCAAGTATATACAAAGCCCTTGGTTTAATCCTCAACACAAGGGGGATTGGGGGAGGTGGAAAGTGGTATATCCAGGCGTCCTTCAAGTTGTACAAGACTTTTTTGTTGCTTGAATATCCCAAAGGTGGCAAGTTGAACCTATTTGCACAGATGTAAATTGCTTTGACATTGTGAATTAAAAATACTCTGCAAATATCAGTGGTGTACTGAAGGTCACATTCTAGAATGGTAGATTGGTGTTATGCTATGTTAGTTTTCTGTGGCTGGCATAATGAACAGTTACAAACCTTTTGTGTATTATTTATTTATTTATTTATTTATTTATTTATTTATTTATTTATTTTGTGGTACACAGGGATCAAACTCAGGACGTTGTGCTTATGAGGTGGGCATGGTGCCACTGAGCTAAATCCCCGGTCCCTACAACCCACCTTTTTTATTACATTCTTTTGTTTAAATGTTTTTATTTATTTATTTTTAAACAGGGTTTCACTACATAGTCCAGGCTGACCTTGAATTTATTATCCATCCCAAGCTGAGCTCAAACTTTTGATCCACCTGACTCAGCCTCCTGAGTTCTGAGATTACAAGCATGTGCCACCATGTCCCACCTGTTTAACTCTTTTAAAATTTTTATGTTGTTCTGGTTGTCCTCAAACTAAAGATTCTCCTGCTTCAACCTTCTTAAATAGCTGGGATTATAGGTATGCACCACTGGGCTCATTTCAAACTGGGTGGTTTTTAACAACATATATGTACTGGCTCACAGTTTTGAAAGCCATACATCCAAAATCATTATCACTGGGCTGAAATTAGGGGGTTGGCAGAGCCACAGCCCCCTTAGAGGCTCTAGGAGAAAATCTATTTTGTGTTTCCTTTTGAGTCTACTAGCTATGTCATTTATTGTCTTGTATCTGCATTATTATGATGTCTATATTGCTTGGTCACACTGTCTTCTACTTTTTATCTGTATAAAATCTATTTCTTTTCTCATTTAGGAATACACGTGGTTGGGTATAGTGGCACATTCCTGTAATCCTTGCACTAGGAAGGCTGAAACAGGAGGATCTCTGTGAGTTTGTGGCTAACCTAGGCTACACAGTGAGTTCAAGACCAGCCTGGACTACAAAGTGTGACCCTTTCTCAAAAAACAAACAAACAAACAAACCCCAACCAAATAAAAACAAAACAACATAAACAAAAAGAATACATGTGATTGCATTTAGCACTCATGCTGATAATTCAGGAAAATCTCTCCATTTCAAGATGCTTAATTTAATCATATATGAAAAATTCCTTTTTTTCTTCATGAGATAACATTGAAAGGTTCTAGGAATTAGGATGTTATTATGTTTTAGGAGGCCCTTACTTATCCTACCCCAGCATAGCTTTTGGGTCTTTGCTTTGACTTTCATGAGTATGGAGACAACGTTCACTTACTGCAAGAGAAGGAATAAAAACTGTGTCCGTGGTGAGCATCACGGTGAGGAGAGAGTGATTTGCTCTGCAGCACACTGAGACCCACTTTAGGAAGACCATGTTTGTGAGTACAGGGCTGTTCTCTTACCTGAAAGCTACAAGAGCCTCAGGTTGATAAATGAGGAGCGTATGCTCAAGGAAAATGATCTCGTGCCACATTTGACTTTTAAAAGGTAATTTTAGAACACACATTACTTGAGATTAAAAAAAAAAGTTTTTGGTGTTCTGACACCAGTTTCTAGCTTTTTATCACATGCCAGGTTTAGTTCTCAGAAACTTGACCAGAGTTAAAAGCGAGGCAGGAAGATAACAGGTTTGTTTATATACAACATGGTCTAGATAATTTTAAAATAATAGATTTTTCATTAAACTGGATAATTTCTCCTTGATGGATTGAACCATTCTTTTCTGTTTTATGCCTCTATAGAGAGAGAGCTCTTTCAGAAATGAGCCTGTTTGTAATCCAATGATAATGGAAAAAAAATTCTCTTCTTCCTTATTATTATTACCATTTTTTAGGCTTTATATGGTTTTGCTGATAGAGGAGGAATGAATGATATTTCATTTTGAGTCCAAGGTATTTGCTGAGGGAATGGCACCTGTTACCCTCTGGCCTGTCCTCCTTGTGTGTAAGATGCCTTCCTCTTGCCCTGGTAGAAATTAGGTTAATGACTATGTTTCAGTGCTGCTGAGTTAAGATACACCTTCCTCTTAAAGCTAATCACCTATAGACATAAATCTTGTCCATCACTGTTGTTCTGTTTTTGATTTTCAGACTTATCAATTTGATCTTAAATCATCTTTTAAGAGTACAATCTGGTCAGATTTATTTTAAGTATTTATTGCTAACATTTAAACAGTCTCAAGGTTATGTAATAGCTATTCCAATTCAGAACTGAACAGATCTCTATTTTCTTGGGCTGTTTACCCTGGGTGATAACTGGCTTTCCTCTGATCCGAGTTCCCCATTTCATTTAGGCTCCCATGTCAGAAGCCGGTATGTATTCATGTTCTCCGCATGAGTTCCTCAGGACACTCTGCTTACTCACAAATCTTTCTGCTGCTCTTAAATAGGAGGTTCCATTCCAGTGACAACATAATCCAGCTTCCCTCACCAACATTTACAAAAAAAAAAAATTTTTTTTTGTTTGTTTTTAGTGCAGCTCTGGCCTAGGAACAAAGGGAAAGGAGTACACATTTCCTTTACCCTCAAGACCTTTCAATTTAAGTAAGTTTCTGGCTCCACTTTATATTGATGCTTTAGACGTTTATTTTAAGAATATTTTCATGGCTTCTTATGCAGGAATGAACTTAAGATACCCATTTAAAATATATTTAGTATTTTTATGTCATCTCCTCAAGGATCATATATTTTCACCTCATCCTTGATTCTAACTATTGGGGAAGACTTTCTGTTGGGTATTTTTAGATATCTGTATCTGTGCTGTGAAGAATTCATGTAATAAGCAGCTGGACGCTGAATGAGCAGCTCTCAGTTTAAGGTCCCATCATGATCTTTTCCATCCTGTTTATGGACTTTTTTCCTATATAGCACCTGTTCATATTTTAGATACTCTGCTATGAACTTTTTTTATTTACAAGTAGTAAACTTGTTGTATTTCTTTAGTTTTTGGTTAATTTCTTAGTGTTTGCAATTATTAACAGTGGAAGCTCCATCTGGTAGTGAGTGCTTGCCTGTAAGGCATGCAGGATTACAAATTCAAGCTCCATCAACCTTATCTCAAAAAAAAAAAAAAAAAAAAAAAAAAAAAAAAAAAACATATCTCAAAAAAAAAAAAAAAAAAGCAACAAAACAAACAAACCCTAAAAAATAGCTAGGGATGTAGCTCAGGGAAAAGGCTCTAAGTTCAATTCCCAGCACCCCATTCCCCCCACAGCACACAAAGGATAAGATTATATGCAGTATTTCTTAATTCCTATAAACTATGTACATCGCACCAAAGTTAAAGAATATAGTACCAGAAAGATATGAACAAGCAGAGTTCAAATGAAGTATCTTGGCAGAAAATTGAATCAAGAATCAGAATGTCTGTGGTTTAAATCTTGGTTCTATTTGCAGGTAACTCTGTGAGTTCAGGGAGGTCACTTGATACTTCTGAGCCTCGATTTAATCATTTGTAAAATAAAAGCATGGAGGTTTAGTACAGTTAGAAACAAAGGAGTTGAGCTGGGCATGGGCATGGTGGCTCACACCTGTTATCCCAGCACACAGGAGATGGAGGCAGGAAGACTGCTGTGATTTTGAGGCCAGCCTGAGCTACGTAGTGAGTTCAAGCCCAGCCTGAATTACAGTGACAGCCTGTCTCAAAAAAGGAAGAAAAAGAAAAATAAACAAGATACGAGTTGAGTAAATCATTCCCTTCCCTTTATCCAACTGTAAGGGGCACACCACCCTAATAATTATCCATGTTTCCATAACCCTAAACCTTTTATACTAGAAGCCTGAGGTTTCAATATCATTTTTTTCCTATTGCCCTTCTGCCTGTTCCTCCTATTGTCCTGTGATCTTCAATAAATGTAGCTACTTCTTACATACTCCAAGGTATACAGTTGGCAATTCTTTCCTGGTCATACACAAGAATCTGGACTCCTTTTGGCCCACTCAACTGTAACAGATTAGTAATAGTTATGGTTCTTTCACTTCTAATAGTCCATACATTTTATTATGAGTTTTGGTGATCAATGAACTTACTTGGCTATGGGGAAATTTTGTTCTTTCTAAAATAGTTGGCTGTAGGCATGTGGTGGATAGCTATTAAAAGTGCACATTAAGTGGGGTATGGTGGTGTATGTCGGTAATCCTAGCACTTGGGAGACTGAGGCAGGAGGACTGCCATGAGTTAAGGTCAGCCTGGGCTACACAGTCAATTCAAGGCCAACCTGAACTACAAAGCAAGACTGTCTAAAAAAAAATCCAAAAACCAAAAACCAAACCAAACCAAAACAAAAACAACAAAGATGGGGGATAGTAAGTAATCCCAGCAGGAGGTTCACTGCAAATTTGGGGCCAGCCTGGGCTACCTAGAGAGTTTGAGACCAGCCTGAATTACACAACGAGACCTTCTCTCAACAAACAAACCAACAAGTGCATAGTAGAAGCTGAGTGTGATTGCGCACACCTGGAATTTCTGAACTGTGGAGGCTGAGGCTGAAGAATCATGAGTTACAGCCTGCATGGGTTACCCAGTGAGTTCAAGTCTAGTTTAAACTACATAGTGAGACGCTCTGATTCAAAAACAAAACTAAAAAAAAAAAAAAAAAAAAAAAAAAAAAAAAAAAAAAAAAAAAAAAAAAAAAAAAAAAAAAAAAAAAAAAAAAAAAAAAAAAAAGCATAGTAGAATTATCAGTGAAAACAAGAGAAAACATGAATAATCCCTTTAGCTTTACTTGCTTTTAGTTACGTTGTTAAAAAAGTAACTTAACAAAATTAGTAACCGTGAGAATCACACAGCTTAGCAATGTATCAGTCTCTATGAGCTTTACTTAAATCATACCTCTGATGTATGAATTATGATGACAACAGTTGTCTGGGTTACTTTTCAGGGACTTGAAGACTGCTTCTGTGGAAGCCACTGGCTTTTCACTTGGACCTGTGCAGGTGTCTGAGCGGTGACCTTTTGTTGTCAGAGGGCTGAGAACTCTACCCTCAGATCACTCTCTGCTGCCATTGTTAGAATGTGCATTCTATGAAAAGCCACGGAATTTAAATATACATGTGCTGACCACTGACTACTTTCCCTCCCCTCACCACGCCTCAGACTGCTCTGCTCCTTAACACATTAATTTCCCAGAACCCTGTCCTTGGGCAGGCAGACTTGAACCTTGGGTCTCTTCCTCCACATCCAGCCACCTTCAGAATAAACTGGCAAAACTCATTTCAGTGTGATGGGAGTGGGTTTCCCCATGCTGGGAAAGCTTATGCCCAGCAGTTCATCTCAAGCTGTCTTAGCAGCAATTAACCTATTCTATAGGGTTAAGAAGGGAGCAACTATTTGCTCATTTTGTTACCCTGGAACGTGGGAAATAACTTACATTCACCTGATAATGCTACAAAAGCAAGATCAACAAATAATGGACAGACTTAGTCTTTGTTAAAACAGGAACAATGGGAAAGACGAAAACTTTTCAGATTTTTGAGCTGTGTGAGGGTGAAAACCCATGCTGTTCTAGTTTTCTTAGGCACACAGGATAAGACTTAAGTGGCACCAAAGTTGAGACTGGCAATCTGAAAGACAGTAAACATAACTGCTTTCCAAATGCTTAGTCATGCTTATTGCAGATAAGGAGAAATACTTCCAGACTCTTAAACTCCTTAAGGTCTTGGTCTTCAAGATTGCTTTTGCTGAAATGTTTGTATTTTCTAAGTTGGCTATGGTTAGTGTTTCCTTTACCATAGCCTCACTTGATTTTTACCTTTTTTAATCCCTATACCTATTTTTGTTTGGTTTTAATCTCATTAAAAGAAGACCAGTCGCAAGAGTCGTGGTAGAGGGAAGTAACTTTTGTTTTTAAATAGTGTGTTTGATCTAATGTAATACTTAATCCCGAACAACAATTCTTAAATTAGTGATTATCCCCTTCCTCATTGTGAAGCTTTTTTTAATAATGAAAAGACATCACTCAGGCATAGGGGCATACGGGAAATTGTGCTTGTTAGATACTCCTCAGCAACTAAACTCATTGGAATTTTTAGTTTTTTTGAGACAGTGTCCTGCTATGTAACTCAGGCTGGATTTAAACTCACTATGTAGCCCAGCCTGTCCTCTCACAGCGATCCTCCTGCTTCAGCCTCCCAAGTGCTGGGATTAAAGGTGTATGCCACTAACTCTGGTTTAACTCAGTGGAATTCTTGTCACAAGACACAAAGGCAGAGATAAAGTGGTTGAAAGCTACTTTTGGTTACTTATACAGCATTTCTGAAAAAGTTCTAAAGCCAAGCATGGTGATGCATGCTTATAATCACAGGTACATGGGGAGGCTGAAGCAGGAGGATTGCAAGTTGGAGGCCAGCCTAGGCAACTTAGTGAGACCTTATCTCAAAGTAAGAAATATGTAAAAGGCTGGGAATTAGACAATGATAAAGTACCTCTGGGTTCAATGCTTGGTCACACACAAACACACACACACACAGAGTTTTAAAATATTGTTAGATTAAAAAGAAAACTGAAAAATGTGTTTTTATATTTTTTTAACTTTAGAAAATATTGGAGTAAACAGGCAACAGTTTGATTTGTGTAAGACTTGGTGGGACCATAAAGCAGAAGTATCATAAACCTGTGCATCTTGAAGTTATTTGGTATTCATTTTTCAAAAATTAATGATTTAAAAATTTGCCATAAATAAATTACACGGGGTATAATTATAAGAGAGCAATATTTTTCACCCAGTAAATGAAAGTACTTCTATATAATCATTTTCTTTGTATTCCATTTCAAAGCAGTAGTTGAGATGAGGTGTGTATGGAGCACAAGGAGATACAGAGCAGAGACCGGTGGTTCTGAAAAAGATTGAGTCCTAAAGCTAATCAGGTTGGCTTTCTCGTCTGTCTCCTCCTTAGCAGCTCCCATACACTGCTCTCTCCTTTAGTGCTCATCCTTTACCTCACTGGCTCCCTACTGTGGTGTTCTCCTCTGTTGCTTTGGACCTGAACTTTAGCAAAGGAAATCACGTCCAATGCTTTTGACTTTATTTTTTCCTATATCCAAGTCAGACTCAGAATCTGGCAGATGGCTCTGGGTTACTGATGAGAACTGAGTCCCTGTGGGGTTGGTAAGTACCAAGGTGATGAGAACTTCGGGGGAAAATAAACAGCAGATGTACCAGTGCCTGGAACAAGTTGCTTATCTAAGAATTTATTTCAAATCAATAAACACTTAAGCATCCACTATAGGCACTGTGCTAGGCACCAGTGTACAAAGGTGTACAAAGGTGAAAAATAGGTGGTTCCCCTTTTCCAAGCACTGAAATGTTCTGAGAGAATTAGTGGGAAGGAAATCTAGGAGTGGTACCTGTTCAACCAGATTTATTTCTTTGCTAACATTTCTAGATAAGTTTGGAATTTGGGTGAAAAAAAGAGAAAAGCTTAGTTTATTGCAAGGGTTCTCAACTCTGGCTGCTGATTAGAATCACACAGGGGACCTTTAAACAGTGGAACTCAAATTTTAGTGTGCATTAAGTATCCTCCCAAGGGTTTTGTTAAATGGTAGCTCAGCCCCAGAGTCTAAGAATCAGGTATTCTGGGTGAAACTGAGAATCTGTACTTTTATCAGGTTCTCAGGTAGTGAGGATGCTGAGGGGTCCCACAGCCATACCCGAGAACCACAACTTAAATTATAAGGATTTTCAGGTCTTCCCTCCAGACTCATTCAATGGACATGGGGATTGAATAACAGCATTGATCAATCATTTCTGGTGCCTCGATTTTAACGTGTTCACACAGCTGAGCATCTGTTAGTTCTCTGAAGTTAGTGTGTTTGGGACTCAACGAATCTACACATTCTTTTCTACAAGTCTAGAAATTTTATAGTGTTTGAGGATATTAATAAAGGATTTTTTTTAAAAAAAACTACTTTAAGATTTTCATTTCAACTAATTTGGCTGCCTTGGTTTGGAAGGTCATTCCAACTAACGCCTGAGTAGTTTTCAGTAGTAAGGTAGATGGATCCTTGGCACCCCGAAGTCCTCAGGGAAGTCTTAAAAGAAGTGGGGTGCATTAGAACCCCGTCTGCACCTTCCTTTGGTCCCCTTGGGCTTGCCTAGCCCTTGTAGTGTCAACAAGTGAGCTGGGCATGCTCAGTGGGCAGGGTCGGTTTTGGGGGTACAGGTGGGAAGCCTGCTGTTCCGCAGCCGGGGCTCTGCTCCCCCCACCTGTAGGAGGCTGAGCCCCGGGAGCTGGTGCTCAGCATCCATCCTCCCCCACCC
>NW_022900938.1:37312662-37325813 GCF_012274545.1 Fukomys damarensis | reverse complement strand
GCGCCTGACGAGTCTGCCGTCCGCCCTGGCCGAGGAACCGGGCGCTCCCGTCCGCGGCCCCTCACGCGTGGGGCTCATCTCAGGTGCGTTTCCCGGGCGAGCCCGGTCTCTGCCTGGGGGCTCGAGCGGGGAGCGGTCCCTTCGGGCCAGATGAGGCTTCTGGGGTTCCGGTGGTGCAGTAGGTGCTGGTGGCGGCAGGAAACTGGGGAAAGATTTGAGAATTTTTCTCCACCCACGGAGGATGGACTCATGCTTTTTAGGGTTTCGCTGCTTACCTTTTGGAGAGTACTGGAGGGTAGTGAGTTTGTAAAACGCTGAGGAAAGTGGCAGGGCTTTGGGCAGAGGGTTTGTATCTCAGCGAAAGTTGATGCAAACTTTGAGTTTGTGAAAGTGACTGGTCTGAGGAGAATTGTGGATCCTTTCTGAAGCCAGGGTGGGAGCCCTTCTGGAAGAGGATAGAGAAACTCAAGCTGCCTGGGTGTGACCGGCCTCGGAAGAAATGGAAGGTGTGCACAGATGAGTTTCAGACAGCCCCCACCCTCGTAGTAACATCTCCCAGCAAAAATAGACCTGCAGTGTCTTGGCGGAAAGGTGCAGGGGAGAGACATGTGGGTCTTATCAGATTTCTAGACCTTCTGACTTTTCCCTTGTGCAGAGGTGCAGAGCTGTGTTCACCGCGGGAGCAGCCTTCCACAAGATTTCCAGAGAAACTCAGATTCTCTAAAGACTTGATGACAGGGGCCACCCAAATGACACAACACATTATAAATATCATAGGAGACAGCTATAGAAATAGCTAACAGCTAGTTTAGTCAACTTGTATAAATAGGTGTGGAAAAGAAGTTAGTAAGCTACACAGTATTTATTAAAACAAAACTTAGTGTTTCTCACATGTTCCAAGTTTATGAAATGTTGGACTTTCTTTTTGCAGTGTGGAGGGTAATGGCAATAGTTTTGCTAGGACTAGGAACTGCTGGGTTCGTAGTCTCCAAGTCCCACAGCCCTTGCTGGCTATCATATGAGAGCTGAGTGTCATTGCCCAAGAGGTGCTATGTGCAGCCTGCGATGTTGAAACCTCTCTGGTGTTTTTTAGGGGCACTGTGTCAGGTTGCAGCACTCCCTCGATCTTAACAGCAATAACAGCAAAATTAAAAAAAAAACTATTGAAAATAACATAGCAATACTTTAGAGAATAATAGCTAAAAGATAAGATTTTGGAGTTGCATGCTGTTACATGCCTGTAAGGCTGTAAGGCTGAGGCAGGAAGATCACCTCAAGTTCAAGGCCAGCCTGGGATACATAGCACAAAGCCAACCTGAACTGTATAGTGAGACCCCATCTCAGAAAACCCAGTAATATGGTGTGCAGGAAAATGTGTGTAACTAGAAATTATTAGTATTGCAAACATGTACAAATTAAAAAAAAAAACCAGATACAGTCATGTGCTTTCAAAGCTGATCTTTCTGTGAAAAATTTAGTAAAATTCGATGTTTTTAATAATACTTTTCCCTACGTCTCTGATGTTTTACACACTTTCCCAGGCAGTCTTAAAAATTTAACTTAATTCTTGTCACTTTTCACAGATTTGCTGAAAAACATGTCAGAAAGCTTGAGTTTTACCCTCTCCATTTGTGACAGTGGGGCATGTTTTCTCTAAAGTATTGGAAAAGTTACTAACAATTAGTGTCACACACCCCCACCACCCCAACCCAGCTGTTTTTAGCATTGCTATTTGCAAGTAGGGAAGACTGAATGGAAGTAGACTAAAGAGGTATGAGCAAAGGAGTTTTAGTTGCTTATCACAACACTTAGTTGATCCCATCATGTTTTATTACCTTTGAATTGAGAAGAAAAATTGGGTAAGAAGAAATGAATAAAGGACAGGTTTTGCTTTTCCTTGTTTTAGGATTGTTGACATGATGGGTAAAAGAAAGGTGCAAGGGAGACATGATCAAATTCAACTCCAAGTGAGAAAGACATGGTCCAAAGGCCAAAGTGACTGTGAGCCAGGAAGGCTAACAGTTTTGATCTCAGAATCAGAGATGCTAATAGTTTGAAGACGTGGGATGTTTCTATAATGATTGTGGTTGCAGCTTGTCCAGAAATCTAATTTGTGTCCTGAATATATGATGTCCTGGTCCTGGATATATATATATATATATTGCTTGTTTTCTATGATTTTCATTTTTTGTTGGAGGTTCTTCCTTGTTTGGTGTGTATATCATATTTGTGCTGTTTCTTGTTTTTTGATTGAGAATTTTGTGTTGCTTCTTTCAAAATATGATTTATGTAACAAAGCTTGGTTTCTCGTTTTATTTAGGTTATGTTGCTTCTATTAATTCATTAATTTGATGAATTAATTAATTGAAGAGGCCTCTCCCAACTAAAAATTCACTATCATGTTGTGACACTATTTTTTTATGGTGTTAGGCAAGTGCTCTGCAATAAAGCCACATCACCAGCCCCACTGTGATATAATTAAAAATATATCTTTGTACCTTTTCCCGACAAGACTTCTAAGAGCATTGGAATCCTAGAGTGATGAGTATCTTTTGGATACTAGCAAGGTATAGGACTTCTGGTGGATCCTTAGACAGTGTCAGGATGGAGCTTGGAACTTTTGGACCTGTCCTTCAGTTCTGGGGAGGGTAGAAGGGCCAGTGATTGCAGCAATCATGCTTCTGTAGTGCAACTTTAAAAAAAAAATCCCTAAAGCAGTGCTGGTAGCGTGTCAGTGGGCACGCAGCTCTCTATTGGCACGTGGTAAGCCAAGTTTCCCAGCATTTCCCCAGAAGCTGAGCATTAAAGTTTACATGCATGATCAGTGTTCTGGCACACATCTGTAACCCCAGCACAGAAGTGGGGGGGCGTGTCGGTGGCCGGGGCAGGAGGATTCCTGTGACGTTGAGGCCAGCCTGGGCTACATAGTGAGCTCAGGGCCACCCTGAACTGCATAACGAGACCCTGTCTCAACCCCCCCACCCCAATTTGTTCTTAAAAATTTAATTCAGTGTTGGCACTTTGCCATACATAAGTGAGATTTGCATTGAAGTTTGGGCACTCTGTTTCTAAAAGGTTTGCCATCACTTCCCTAAAGTATGGGCTTTGGAAAGCTTGTGGGTTGTTGAACACACGTGGAGGTACTGGAACAATGGCTTATTCTGGGAGGGCAGGAAAGCACCACACCACCTCTTCACCTTGTGCAGCGCTGTGTATTTGTACCTCGCACACTACATGTGGAATAAAGGTAAAGGTAAATAAAGTGTTGTCTGAAGTTTTAGGGAGCAGTTTTGTGAGACAGCCTTACCCAGCAAGTTCTTTCCTAGTTTAGGCAGGGACAGCAAGTATCAGAATTTAATTAAATTTTAGGATTCCTATTTTGTGTCCTCCCAGCATTGGCAAATTGCTTGGTGTAGAAACCTCATGTTTGGAATTAGGTGTGTTGTGAGTGGAAAATAATAGTTTTCCTTTATCTGTATTGATACAATTTTTTTTTTTCTTTTTGGTACTGGGGATCAAACTTGGGTCCTTGCGCTTGTAAGGCAGGCAGCAGAACCACTGAGCTAAATCCTATGTGTTGATACAATTTTAAGATACTATTTGTATCTTTCAGTAATTTCGGCCACTGAAATTACTGAAATTGTACTTTATTTAAAAAAAATGAGTCCGTTACAGTGTGTGTGTGTGTGCGTTTTTTGTTTTTGGATTTTTTTTTGGTGTGTGGTTGTTGTTGTTTTGTTTTTTTGTGACAGGACCTTGCTATATAGCCCAGGCTGTCCTTGAACTCCAGATTCTCTTGCCTCAGCCTCCTGAGGGCTGGGATTGCAGGCATGAGCCACCAAGTTTGGTGAGCGTGGGTACTTTTTCAACAGTGCTTAATTTGCATTTTCAACCTTTCTATTCTTCAAATAATGTCTTTTGTGGACTCTCCTATTTGATTGCCCACATATATCCTTCTATGAAAGGTTTTAGTCTGGAGGGGGAAAAACCTCCACAAAATATAACGGAGAGACTATTGGTTTTACACTTTATTGAGACAGGATCTCACTTTGTAGTCTAGGTTGGGCCTCAAACTCTCAATCCTTCTGTCTCAGCCTCCAGAGTTCTAGGATTATAGATGTGTGCCACCATGTGTGGCTCAAGGCTGTTTTCTGAAAATGAGATTACCAGAAACTGCTTCTCTCAAATGAGATAGCCACTTAGTGTGGCTTAGTGGCTGCAGAGAGATACGTGATTTACTACTTAACTCATATGTATCAGTGACCACTATGGCTAGGCGGAAGCTTTAGATGTTTATACACCTAGGGAGAAGACAAGCTTATATTCAGTGTAAATATTTTTGGAAAATAATCAAGATTTCATGCCATTGTTATTTCAATACAACACAAGTTTCTAAAGTAAGCTTCTAAAATGTACTTCAGATGTTTGAAAACAATGCAGTTCTGTGTACTAGGTTCTTTAAAGTTGTTTCTCTTTTATTTAAACTGAATAAACAAAGGATATTTTGTTTCATTGTGGTAAAGTCAAGACTGCTTTGATCTTGTTCCTGTCAGCTCCACCCTTCCAGGAGTGGTTCTGCCCTGTGGGACAAGGTCCAAGTGTCTGCCTTGGAATGCATGGATTTTGCCATCTTGCCCCAAGTTCTGCCCTTATCTTCTGGGTGCAGCCAAGTCCGACTCATTGGGATTCTGCTGGCCTCCTTGTTCTCACAGCCACCCTGTGTGCATGTTCTTCCTTCTCTCACTTTCTGAAAGTCATTACCTTCCAAGTCAGGGGACTTTCACTCCCACCCCTCATTTCCAAGAAGTACTTCAACTACTCTCTCTCTCTCTTTTTTTTTTTTTTTTTTTTTTTTTTTTTTTACTTGAGGACCTTCAGGCCCCTACATCTGCAGTGTCAGCATGTGGAGACTTGTTGAGCCCTGTGCAAGGAGAGCTGAGAAAGGCCTGTTTGCTTTGGTTTTTTTGAGATTGGGTCTCACTATGTAGTTGAAACTGACCTGGAACTCTTTATGTAGCCCAGGCTGGTCTTAAACTTATAGTGATTCTCCTGCCTCAGCCTCCTGAGTGCTGGGATTTTGCAGTTGTGTGCCACCATGCCCAGCCAACTACTCTTTTGATGTCACTCCTAAGTCCCTTATAGATTCCGTAATTAATTAATTATTTTTTTTGAGTACTGGGGATCGAACTCAGGTCCTTGAGCTTGAGAGGAAGGTGGTGCAACCATTGAGCCGAAGCCCTACCCTTTATTTTTTAATTATTTGAACATATCGTCATTTCTCTCCCTGAGGCTGGATCCTACAATTTATTTATTTATTTATTTATTCTTTTTGTTTTTTTTGAGACAGGGTCTCACTGTAATTCATGCTGGTCCTGGACTCACTATGTACCCCAGGCTGGCCTTGAAATTTCAGCAGTCCTGACTCAGCCTCCCAAGTGCTGGGATCACAGGTGTGTAAGCACTACCACGCTGGATCTTACACAGTTTTATAGACCTCACATGCCTAACTCAGGTCCCTTGCATGTGAATGACATCTAGTAAGTAGTTTTCAAGTGAGTCATTCCTTTTTCATGTACTTATCCCTTAATTACTCAAGAAATAAGTAATTGGCATGAGTTGGATGTTATTGGACAGCAGATAACACACTGGTACTATAGATGCATTTCAGATTATGTTTATCTGGGTATGCCAAATGTTATCTCTTTTTAGGACTCTCCTTTTCCCTTATATATTTGATGGTTTTTATTTTGCATATTGGGGATTGAACCCAAAGCCTTTTTACATCCCTACCTCCTTTTTATTTTGAGACAGGGTTTTCTTTTTTTTTTTTTTTTTGTACTGAGGATTGAACTCAGGACCTTGTGCTTGCAAGGCAGGTGGTGGTACCACTAAGGTAAATCCCGGGCCCAAGACAAGAGTCTTGCTAAGTCACTAAGTGGCCCAGGCTGGGCTCAAACTTTTAGTCCTCCTCCTTCAGCCTCTTAGAGTGCTAGGATTACAGGTCATGTACCACCGCACTCTGCTAGTTTTAATATTTAAAGTATATTTGGGAGGAGGAAAGGAAAGTACTGCAAATGAACTGGCATAAAAGCACACCATGATGAAAATCAGAGGAGAAATCTACAAGCGCAAGTGAGGAAGTCACTGGATGTTTGTTAGCCAGGCTACCTACCGGCCTATGTAATCCAATTTTAAGAAATAATCTGGAAAATTAATTTAAACTAAGGTCACTGATAAATTATCTTATCACTCTTATCAAACAAAGATCTCTGGATGCTGAGGGAACAAAACACTGGGACCATTTCTGTAGGTTGGGTGGAGGGAGACTTTGAGTACCAGCATTTACCTGTGGGAAGCTCTGAAGTCACGTGATGTCACTTACATGTGGCTTTAGCTAGTCCCTGCCTGCTGGTTTCCTCCTCTGTAATACTGGGGGGCTGGAACACATGAATTTAAAGTCCTTAAAAAGACTGAGGTATTTTATTACCTTTTTCTGAGGAAAAATAGGAAGACAGTCTTCACCAGTGGGTTCTGTTCAACTCTGGACCCTAGCCTGGTTTTTCTTCCTTTTCTGTGGAGTCTGGGGTTCCTTTTTCTCGGCTGCTCCAGCTGTAACATGCATATCCAGAGAATATTACATTCTTCATCTCTCCCTGCAGGCTTTTGCTCACAGGACCTATCATCACAAATATAATTCCAATATTTTCTTTCATTATGTTTGCTGGTATTAGCCCATTTCCCTCATCCCAGTTCACATTGAGTTGCCAAGATACTTCTCTAAAAAATATGCGAGTGGAGCCTTGATTTAACTCATTGTGTTCCCGAGGGCTGATTGAAACTCAAGTTGGTCAGTTGGAGGCTCAGATTCCTTACACAGCCTTCAAAATCTCTCTCCTGTATTCAGGCAGATCTCTAGGGAGACACTGGCCCAGGATTTCTGTATTAACCCCATACAGAAAAGGATGCTGTGATGTTCCTGACAGAACTCTAGGGGTTACATCTGTATCTGAGACCATTTGGAAGCACAAGCAGCTAGCACTCGGGTTGTAACTCAAGACTTTGTTCTGTTTGTAAGTTAAAACTAAAATTCTGGTCATAACCCAGGTTGCTTGTATGTCAGGCCAGTCCATTGTAGGCCCATATAATTTTTTTCCCTTTTGTGATTCTGGGGATTGAACTCAGAGCCTCCCACATGTTTGGCAAGAGCTTTGCCACTGAACTACATCCTCAGCCATATGGAATTTTGAAATAGGGAGGCACTTAGAGCTGTAGCCTAACCCCCTCTTTTTACTAATAATAGTTAATATTACTGATTATTTATTGAGAAGTTTCCTTTCTCTAAGCATTGTACTAGCACTTTGCAAACATTATTTCATATGCCAACAGTGAACCCTGTGATAGCAGTAAGCAAAAGGGCTAGAGAAACCCAGTGATTCACATAAAGCCACATCAGTTATTTTTTAATATAAAAAAAACTTCATAAACTGTGTAAAGAAACAATAAAATCAAGAGCTAATCCTACTTCCATTTCTACAGTGTACTTCCTGGTTTTTGCTACTTTGGATTAAACTGCTGAACTCATTGAACTTTGCCTTTTATTACTTGCACTTCCTAATACTTTACTTGGTAGCACAACAGTTTGCATCAGTGATGTTGAACTTGTTCAGACAGTTGAATGTGCAGCACAACATGCTTGCTAAAATAGTGTGCCTCTTGATTTGAATTCTAGGAACCTGTGACATTGGTAAGAGCCTTAGTCTCAGTGGATATGGAGACAACCTATAACTTGATAACAATATGCTTTTTTTTACTCCAGTGTTAGGTTTTGAATGGTATTGGGAAAATGAACACAGATACATTCACATTGTAGGTTCAAACATATCAGTGTTCTCCAATATTTGCAGTGAGACAGTCTGTTTATTTATTTTAGCAGGGTCTCAGTGTGTAGTCCAGGCTGCCTTGCACTCCTGTAGTGATTCTCCTGCCTCAGCCTCCTGAGTGCTAAGATTATAGGCATGTGCCACCACACTCAGCACTTGCTTTTTTTTTTCTTTGGTACCAGGGATTGAACTCGGGTCCTTGCACTTGCAAGGCAGGCCACCAAACTCCTGAGCTAAATCCCTGGCATCAGCACTTGCTTTTGCACAGCACCTTTTTTCATGTCTTGAAAAAACTTTCAGCATTTCTTTTTCCAGATCTCTAGGATTTTCTGTGAGCCTTTTTCCCTCCCAGTGTATTTATCAAGATGATTATTAGTGATTAGGGCAGACCAAACTGTTGTAGCAGAAAGACCTGAAAATAGTACAGGCTCAAACATAACTTGATTGCTTATGTTGCAGTTTTTGTTGGTATATGTTTTTCTTCTCTGGGCGATTTAGGCACCCTGGGGTCCTTATGTTTCATGACTTGGCCATTCTTTACAGTTTTTTTTCAACTGTACCCAGCTAGTCAGAAGTGACAAGGAAGAAGATATCCACTCTCTAATACTCATAGAATTTCTAAACTTGCAGATTTATTTGCACAGGCTTGGTAGAAATCTGTTGTATAGTCGCATTTACCTTCTGGGCAGATTGACAAGTGTAGTCAGGTTGGGAGCCCAGGAAGAAGACAATATGGACTTAAAGAGAGGTCCCATTCATGGTGTCCTTGCAACTTATTATACTGAGAAAGCAAGAGATATACTATCACTTCTGAATATCTATGGAGTGAATGGAAAGTGAAGTAGAAAAAAATACTGAAAAGGTACTTCCAGGAAGCACAGCTTAAAGGAAAGGAGAAAGTGAGCACAGAGAGTGCAGAGCCAGTGAGGCTTTAAAGAGTAAGCAAAGACCACATCCTGCAGGGCTTTATAATCAAAGCTAAAATTTTAGATTTTAGATTCTAGGATGATAGAATCCATTGGGGAATTGTACACAGGTAAGTGAAGTGATGTGCTTTTGCTATAAAAATGTTTCTCAATTTTTAAAAAATTATACTCCATGTAGAAAAATTAAAATTAATAAAATCTTAAAGTAACTTTTCCTTAACATGAAAGTATTCTTTAAATATTAACAAATACATTTTTTGTTTGATAGAACTTAGTTTAGTCACAGTCATTATACTTTATAATATTTTTTACCTGCCAAGAAATTATTTTGAGTGATATTGCTCCCATTGAAAATAAATACTGTCAAGGGCTGCTCTAGGTGCTAATGGTGGTTGAGATAATGGGAGGTGAAGGAAAAAGCCTGAAAGCAGGATTTTTTTTTTTTTTTTTTTTTTGAGACAGTGTCTCACTATGTAGTTCAAGCTGCCCTGGAACTCACACTGTAGCCCAGGCTGGCCTTGAATTTGTGGTGATACTCCTCTGTCTCAGCCTCCCAAGTGCTCGAATCACAGGAATGTGCTACCATACCCAGCTTGGAAGTAGAATTTAAAAGTCTATTTTAGTTTTGCAACTGAAAAGTTATTGTATGGACAAGTTTGGGTTAAAGATGAAACAAAGTGGATAGATTTAGAATATGTTTCTGAGATAGTGTTAGGTTACTGAATTTGCTGGTAAAACCATCTTGAGGGAGGAAAAAAGAATCGAATAAAAGCTTACATTCTTTTACTTGAACATTGGGCCATTTACTGAGAAAGGGAAACTTGGGAGAGAAGCAGGATTGATGGAAGACAGAAACTGTTCTGTTTTGGTGGTGTTAGGTTTGAGGAACTTAAGATATTTTGGAGATGTCATACAGTTGGGTGGTTGGAGTTTAGAGATTTTGGTAGGGGATGAAGGGTTAGGGATTATTTGCATGTAGGTTGTACTTGACACTGGGTGGAGTTTCCTATAGATGCATAGCAAAGGGGACCTTTGGAACAACTTTTATTTAGAGAAGGAAGAGCTGTGGAGAGGAATCTAGGAGAGCATGATGTCTCTGAAACAGAGTTCAGAATGTTCTAAAAAGGAGATAGTTCTAGTGTTATTTGCAGAGCTCACTTTTGGTGAAATGAGGTCATTTGTGATTTTGACAACCTGACGTATAGTTTAAGTGGAGTGGCTGGAGCAAAAGCTAATTGGATTTAATTGTAGAAGCAGAGACAGTATTCACAGATAATCCTTTGAAGTTGTTTTGTTGCAAAGGAAAGCAGGAAAGTGGAATGGTTTTTGGGAGGAGAGATTGGTCAAGGGAGGTTTTGCTTGAACTAGAGAATAGCAGAACAAGTCTCTAGGCTGACAGGGTGACTAAGTAGAGAAGAAAAGCAGGAGACAGTGATGGATAATGTAGAAGTAAAATTCCTGAAGACCCAGGAAGAGAGGAGATCCTCACTGTGGGGGGATTGGTCTTCATTGAGAACAGAGACATTTATTTCTTAGGAAAAAAGGAGTATAGTGATGAGAGGACATCGTTTGGGTGGGAAAATGGAGTTCTTACTCGATTGCTTCTACTTTCCCAGTGAAGGAGGATGGTGCTGGGATTGGGGGTGGGAAGAGAGATTTGAAATATCCAGGGGAAATGTCATAGGACTAGTGGTCAGCAGAGATTGCTCATTAGAGGTTTGCAGCTGTGAAGTGAAATTGAGGCCAGTTTTATTTTTTTGTTCTTCTCCAGGTAGTTTCTTCAGCCATTTCGGTGAAAGTGTGAAGTAGGCAGATAGTTGAGTTTAACCAGATTGAGAATTTTTCTAGATAATAAAGAAACAGGAAGAGAGGAGAAGGGAGTTAAGAATGCTTGTGGGGAGAGATTACAGTGATAGGCTTTTATCCTAAACTGGGCAGAAAAGGAAGTGACTGAGAGTGAAACCAGTAGTAGGCAAATGGTTTGGAGAGTCAGATAATGCCAAGATTTTGGAGTGGAAACAGCAGAATAAATAAGCTGGAAAAAGAGAAAGGGATTTCATAGCATGGGTTGCTTGAGGCTGAAGTCTCAGATGCTGCTCCAAATGATGATGATGCCCAAATCAGAAACTACGATAATGGGGTGGATGACTGATGTGTGATCAAAGAAAGGGTGTGGAGATCAGGTGGGTTGAGAAAGTGGCGCCTCCAGATAGTTGTAGAAGATAGTGAGAGTGAAGACAGATGAGTTTGGTAGCAAGGAAGGATGGCAGGTGGTAAAGTCTTGTGGCATGAACTTCAAAATGGGTAAGTTTTTTGAAAGAGGATTGAGGGCAAATTGGGAGGTGCAGTCAAGAGGACTTGCCAGGTTGGGGGAAGTGAACAGGGTTGTTACTAAAACTATTTTGCAATTCAAATGAAAGGAGAACACAGAGAACACAGGTTCCCAGGAGTCTTTTGTGAAGCAAGGCATTAAAACTTTAATCAGTTAATCAACAGAAGATCCTATGAAAGGGGCTAGTTGTTAGTTGGCTCAATATGTTTTATCAACAGGTGCAGCCATCCTGACTTGTACTATATGAAATTAGACTTAAATGTGAGAATAATAATCCCTTGGTGGCATGCTGGGAAAAGTTATTAAGGTTCAGCTTTCAAAATCAGGTTTAAATCTTAACCTTTCCCTTATTTTCAGGGCTTTAGCCTGGTAGAAAGAACATTGAGAGAAGAGAATGTAATCAAATTTGCTAGGGACAGATTTTGAGCTTCAAGGGTGAAATATGAGGGAAGGAGAGCCAGGAAGGTGAGAAGTAGAACAGATTGGCCTCTAAGATCAAGAGGATTGTGGAGCATGTGGGGCTCATTAGTGTAGCTGGCCCACCCAGCCAGGTCAGCCTTCCCTGGTCTCCTTTCCCTCCTGCCCCAGGTGCTCTCCATGGGGAGACTGCCCACTTCCCGGAGCTTTCCCCACCAGGTGCCACTTGTGAGGGACGTAGACCTGCTACTTTGTTCTCCCTGACCCAGGCTGAAGGAGGATTAAGGACAAAGACACACAGGAGGCTCTTGCCTCCTTTTTTTTGGTACTGGGGATTGAACTCAGAACTCGCACTTGCCTGGCATGTGCTACATGCCACTGCGCTAATTCCCCCACCCCATTCTTTCCTCTTAATAGGCTGAGGAGGCCCCAGAATCTGGCTCACCTTGCCTTTATTCACTCACACATGGGTACAAGCAATCAAAGAACCACAAGATTCATCTGCTTTCCAATACCCATCAGTACATACTCTGGTAAAGAACTTGACTTCAGCTCTCTTAAGCTTTCCCTACAACCTGCAATCACTCCCAAGTATAGCCTTTCTCCTTTGTGCTCAAACAGGAGGCCAACTAGGCCTCAATTCTTCTTTGGTCTTTGACAGAATAGTCTTTGGAGGATTTGTGTGAGGACCAGGTAGCAACTCCTGTTGACATAGTGGCCAGAGGTAAGTAAAAGCTTTCTCAAAGTATGTGTAGCCTTGGGTCATTTCCTGAAGAATGGTGCCAATTAGTGTCAAGGCCTCTTTGGAGGACTGCTGTGGTCTTCAACACAAGATGCTTTTAGGGCCTCTTCTCAGCCAGTAGGGTAGGGTAACCCTTGGGGAGAGGTCTTCTGTGTGGCCAAAGTTAAGGAGTGCTGCTTTTGGGACAGCCACTTCATCAATTCTCTCCCCAAATTTATTTCTACTCTGGGCTTTCTCCTCCATTGCCACCATCACTGTCTTAGGATCTTTGGAAGTTTGTGTCTAGATATTTATGTCTAATCTTCTTGGTTTTCCTGCTTCCAGATTCAGTGTCCTTTTACACCATCTCCTGACATTGTTTCAGAAAATGTAGCATAAAGAATGGGGGAATGGCCTCTTATTTCCAAGTGTGGTTTTATCCAGTTCTATTTGGAATGTTGTGAAGATTAATATAGCATTTAAATTGACTAACACAGTCCTAACAGTATGCTTAAAAGCCTTTAGTATCAATTAGTTGCCTATTGGGCAAAGTCAAACTTTCTTTGAATTCTGTGGATCATAAGAAATCTCCAGTAATGTACCTCATCTTGTGCACTCATTCTTGCCTCCTACCTTATGACTGCTCTGTCCGCCTTGAGCTTTAGTCATACCCTAATGCCGTATTCTTGAAAATGCTGTGTTCATGCATTCTTTGCTCATAGTCACTTTTAACCCATGGAACCTTCAACATTAAATATTGCTTTCTTGGGCCAGGGATTTAGCTCAGTGGTTCCACTGCCTGCCTTGCAAACCCAAGGACCCGACTTCGATCCTCAGTACCAAAAAAAAAAAAAAAAAAAAAAAAAAAAAAAAAC
>NW_022900938.1:37262226-37312636 GCF_012274545.1 Fukomys damarensis | reverse complement strand
CACCAAACGCCACTCAAAGCCCAAAAAAAAAAAAAAAAAAAAAAAAAAAAAAAAAAAAAAAAATTGCTCTCTCTATAAACTTGCCCTGATGCTATTTCTACCTGATCTTCCCTTCAGGGGTAATTATTGTCCATGCTCTTGTCTGAACCTTATTTGTATCACTTATATTTGTTTTAGAATCTTCTTAGGCATAAATCATATAAATTACTCATTTATAGATTTAACACAGTAGGTGCTTCATAAATATTTGAATGGATGGAAACGTGCTTCTCAACTTGGGTTTATGCATTGTCTTTTGTGAAATTTAAATTATATTTTCTATATTGTTTTAACTTCCTCTTGTAACAGTGGAGGAAAATTTTCTCATTAAGTAGAAGATGATTGCAGAAAATAATTGGTGTCCATGTTGCTAAATTAATTAGTATAGAAAGCTGATTTAATCCTGTATTATTTTTCTTTTACTGAGCGACTTTTGCTTGGGTGATTTTGCTCATCATTGTCATTGCTTTGTCATTATTGAGTTGTAATCATTAATTCTTTTTAGTGCTATACTCAAAGACATATATAAACATCAAACTAATGCACTTTTCTGGTGTGTGTAAGTGGGCACCTCCCAGGGCCCACTTACAATTGCAGGATCAGTGTGTAGAGCCATCTAATACGTTGGTTAAAAGTCTACTTCCTTTTAGTCTCTTTAAATGTCAGTTTCCATGACTCTGCATAAGTTAGTAATTAATCCATATTACGAAGAATTGAGATGATATAAATCAGATATCAGCAGTGTGAATTTAGTAAGAATGGGATGAACAAACTTGGAATGAGAGTGAGCCGCTCCTTAGTGCAGATGCACGAGGGAGTGGTGGAAAGCAGAGGACAATCCAGGATCGGGAGCTGGTTTAGGAGCCTGTGGAAGGAAGCAAACTGTGTGGCTTGGATAATGGTTTAGGGGCACAGTGAACCACTGGCCTCTGCTTGGCATTCTGTGAATGAGTGACCAAGCAAGGGACATTCTGGTGTTTTAAGATGGGATCACGGATCCTTGTTGCCAGGTCTTTGCTGTCAGGTTAACCAAAGTCATGGTATATGTTTTTGTAATCTGAGATGGAGCATCATCCTTGAAGGGACACATACTTGATAAATAACATGATTTCTTTAAAATATTAAGTTATGAGTTGATAGAGTTGACTATTTCAGGATCTTTTTTGGGGTTTGTTTTTTGAGACAGTGTTTTGCTAAGTAATTTAGGCTTGGCTGCAACTCCCAGTGATCCTCCAGCATGCTGGGTATCCATGTCACTACACCTGGCTATTTTGGTTTTCTATTCGTATTTTTTTTCGAAACAAGATAGTGTCCACAATTTGTGATAGAGCCAGAAAACAACTCCCCAGCTTCTCTGAACTAAAAATAGATACCAGGAAGTACTATTCTGAATAGAGGAAGAAAAGCCACTCTTGTGGAGCACAGTTGTCCAGTGACTTGGGTTAACTCGGGCCACAAACCTTTGACCAGCCTTCTTACAGGGAATGCTTTACGACAGCAGAGATGAAATAAAGTGCTGTGGGAGAGGTATGAACACTGGATTCCACGTGATTGGGACCTGACCCGAAGTAAAAGTCCGCTCTTCTCTCTGACCTTTGTGACAGGTAACCTGTAGCCCAGCTCTGCATTCAATGCTCAGCTTGATAGGGATTTTTTTATTTTTAGTTTTTTGAGACAGGGTCTCACTATGTAGTTGAGACTGATTTGGAACTCACTATGTAGTCCAGGCTGGTCTCGAACTCATAGCGATCCTCCTTGCCTCAGCCTCCTGAGTGCTGGGCATGAGCCACCACGCCCAGCCATAGGGATTTATTTTTGATAAAACAGTCCATAAATATGAGTATCTGTTCTGTTTGAAAGAATGTTTGTTTTGGAGAGAGATTCTTCTAGAGAACTACCAGAAGAGACCTGAGTGCTGTTTGCTCAGAGAGGAGATGGGGTTTACCTCCTCCCCCTCAATCTGTAAGTGTTAAGTGGTTCGTCTCAGCAAGTGCTAGTTAGGCAGAGCAGGTTATGGCTCTTACAAGGTGGGTTGCCTCCTGCACTACAGTCTTCCATATGGGCCAGTTCTACCTTGCAAATGTGAGCAATGTGAAAGGTTCAGAACTCATTGTATTTGGTGAGTGATCTCAGATATTAGCAATGGGAGCTGTAGATAGGAAATTCATTTTACATTGTATTTACATTATTTGAATTGTATCAGTCTTGACATACATGACATTATATAGATGAGGACACTAAAGCTCATAGTTGTACAACTTGTAATTAGTGAGTTTTGTTTTGTTTTTGTTTTTGTTTTGAGGCAGGGTCTCACTTTTTAGTTCTGGCTGTCTCTGAAGTCAAATATGTAGCCCAGGCTGGCCTTGAACTCATGAGGGATCCTCCTGTCTCAGCCACTACATCTGGCTGTACATAGACTTTATTTTTCATTTTTAATTTTTTTCATTAAGTTTATTGGTACTTTTTAGGTATATAGTACAGTTACATTCATCATTGGGATCTTGTACCTTTTCATGATGTATCTTGGTTGTACATAGACTTTAAATAGAAATATATATACATATAGATTTTTTTTTTTGGTACTGGGGATTGAACTTGTGTCCTTATGCTTGTGAGGCAGGCAGCAGAACCACTGAGCTAAATCCATGGCCCTATACACATATGTATATGTACTGTTTTAGCTATTTTTTCTCTTTGTAATTAATTTTCTACCTGTTCATTATTCCATTTCCATCCGGAATGTAATAACACAAAATAATTAATTCCTGAGCAAAGAATATCTAATTCACTTAAATCTATCCACATATTTCTAGAATGTTCTTCATTCACTTTAATACCTATCAGAATAAAAATATTTCTTTTTTAGTCAGACTGGGGTTATAGAATCCAGCGATGCCAAGAAGAAGGAAATTTTCAGATGATCTTAATCACTTATGTGAGGAAAGTGAAGTCCAGAGAAGTCAGGCGGCTTTGTTCAGGCTGAGATTGTTATAGGGTGGGGTGACACCTAAGTCATAATCTCTACAGAGCACTCGGCTGCCTCAGAACATTGTCTGAAAAACAAACCATGTGTCTGGCAGCTGCCAAACTAATGGCCAAAGGAGTAGGCAGAAGGGCACTGGGTGAGATCAGGCCTGAAAGTCATCACATTGATATTGGAACCTGAAGTTTCAACAGGAATACTATTAGAAATGTCATTTGTGAGTCATTTGCTTCCTGACTGCCTCATGGTAAGACCAGGGGTCTCAAGTGATGAACTGAATTCTTTGAATTAACTCTGAGTTTACCTAAACATTATCTCAAATTTTCTGGTTGAGTAGAGGCTGTTAGGTGTAAATTGCTAATGTGCTCTGCTGATTTCCATCAGCTCACTGTGCGATTTGACTGACAACAGTGTGAGCCTAGCCCACTGTGGTCTGGTGAATTGTATCTGCTCATCCAGAAGAGTGCCTTTTGAGCTGGACCAAGAGATGTATGGCCTTTTAGTTTCCAGTGTGATGCCAATACTCAGGCAATTGACTTTTGCTCTTCATTCTCTTACAGGGGAAAATTATGAAGTAAAATGGTGATAGGCCAGGCATCCTTTTTAAGATTCAAACTCATAAATGTAAATTACTGTAATCAAGTATATGCTTCCTATTACCTATTAAATCTATACACTTAGTTGGGTTAATAAGTTCTACACATCTCCGTAGCCTCCCAGTCGTGTTGGTGGTGCCTCTGCTTGTTGAGATGTGACCCTGGACTCTTTTTTCCGATGTAGATCCAACATCAGTACCAGTTATGATGAGTAATGTATGCATATTGAATATGTGTATGTGGGGAGAATCACTTGCAAACAGCCAAGGTGGGATAGAAATGTAAAAGTGACTTCCCCTCTTGGCTTTTGAGAGGCACTCTCAGTTGACACTCTATTAGTTGTGACTGGCTCATCAGACTGAATGAGGTGGAATGGTTTTTCAAGTGTGTAAGTTCAATAGGTTATATTCAGAAATATCCCTAAAGTATTTGTCTTCCAGTTGTAGAAGATTCTATTTTGGATTGGAGTTTGCATTTTTGACTATTTGCTCATGAAATTTGCTCACTCTTTGTCCCCCCACTTATGGTCTTTTTTTCATTCTCTTATTATGAACATGGCTAATGTTGTCATTTAGGAAAGAAAAAGCTGTTTTTACTCTCTTTAGCCTTTCAGGCATCCTCTCCTTCTCCCTCTCCCTCTCCCTCCCCACTCCTTCTCCCTCCCTCCTTCTCCCTCCCCATCCCCCTCCTCCTCTCCCACCCTCCTCCCTCTCCCTCTTGCTCTGAAACATAAATTCTGCCAGATCTTGTATGATTAAAACCCTCCATTGACTCCCTGTCGCTGGTCTGTCAGAGTACAGACATCATGAGGAGAAGGTCATATGTGACTTGGCACCTGTCTGGCTTGCTGACCTTGTCTAGAATTTACCGCCCACACCATTTTCTGTGCTGTGGCCACAGTGGCCTTTCAGTTTCCTGAGGAGACCAAGCTGATGCATGCTAAGTGTGTTTGAGCACTGGTCTTTTCTTGGAAGCAACCCCACCCGCAAACAGTGTTGTGTACTGGCCTCATGTCCTTAATTACATTTTTTTCCCCAAATCACCTCCATGATTAGTTTCTTTCTACACCCGGTTCCTTTCTAACCTCATATTATCCTTTCAGAGCACTTGTCACTTTGAAAAGAGTCAACTTTTAAATTTGTTTACATGTCCCAATCTGTGAGATTGCAGGAATCCTTCATGCTCAGAACTATGTCTGGGATAGAGCAGGTGAAAGGTCTTCCCAGGTCAATGCATGTTTCCAAAACCACTGCCCCTCCTGTCCTCTATATTGGGCAGGTCTCTCAGTGTTAGTTTGCTGTGTACACTTGCTGTGGTTATTTTCACTTGATCTTAGCCAAAAGGCCAAGAAGTGATGCTGCTGTGGTTATTTTCAAAGAAGGTGCAATTTTTTATCTTTCTCTTGCTAATGAAAAGTATGTTTTAATAAGACAGTTTCTAACAAGTCATTTTGAAGGTTTTTCAGGAGTGGCAGATACATATTTTTTGGTATGTTTATCTGTAAACTTACTTAAATCTAAGTGAGTATGTACAAATGTTCCAATAATTTCTAGAGTAGAAGCAGAGAGATTTGCTATACTTTTTCAAGAGAAGGTGGGTCTATTTAGATGAGACAGAACTGAAATATGAAAATTCTTTTTAAGGCTTGGATTATGTGCATGTATCTAAGTTTAAATTCTTTCCTTATTTTTTTTTCTCTCTCCGTTCCTTCCCTCTCCCCTCCTTCTTCACCGCCCCCATCTTGTACAGGGATTAAACCCAGGGCTTTCACACTGAGCAACATCCCCAGCCTATATTTTTAATATTTTATCTTAACAAGCTCTTGCTAAGTTGCTAAATTGCACAGGCTGGGATGGAAAATGAGATCTTCCTGCCTCAGTCTTAAAGAGAGCTGGGATTATAGAACTGTACTGCAACCCCTGGTTTGAAATCCTTTTTTTTTTTTTTTTTTTGGACAGGGTCTCACTAAGTAGTTGAGACTGACCTGGAACTCACTATGTAGCCCAGGCTGGTCTCGAATTTGCAGCAATCCTCCTACCTCAGCCTCCTGAGTGCTGGGATGACAGATGTGCGCCACCATGCCCAGCTTCTGAAATCCTTAATCTTATGAGGGCCTTAAGTTTTTTTCATCCAGAGTTTATACAGTAAAATCCATCAGTTATCTATTATCTAATATCTAATATTTAGTCCCTCTTGCTTGCCAACACAAGAAGAAGGGAAAGAATACCCCCTGAATAGTTAGAGCCCAAACTTTGAAAATCCAATGCTGAAGTGCTGGTAAGTGGCTCTTTTGCATTGGTAGGAGGTACTTATTTGTGTTTGAAACAGTTTTAGCTAGTTTAGGTCTTATTTTCCAAACCATAGAGATAATAAGTTAGAAGTGAGTTGGAGAGCTCAAAGATCAACACAAAATTATCATCAACCTGATAGTTTGGAAGAAATAGAAAATTTTAGAAAGCCAGTAAAGACAGATGGGAACAATCTATCATTTGGGACCATATAATGAAGGAGTTAATAGTTTTGTCTTTTCTTTTGGCCTTGTATGTGTGTTCCATTTTAGTTTATCACTACACGTGTGTAGTACATAATGTTTACATTCACTGTGGAAAGTTGGTACCTGTACAGATCACATCTTAGTTCCTTTTTCTCATCCCTTTGCCTTCCCTCCCTCCTTCTCCTATCTCTTGATCCCCTTCCCCTTTGAAAACATTTTATCTCCTTTCTTACTAAATCACAAAATGTGCATTCATGGTTAATATTCTGTATTGAAGAAGCCAAAGTAGGCCATGGGCTTTCAGAACACTTTGATCCACAGATAGTTTAAGACTTTTGTTTTTAAATTGTGAACTCTATTGAAATGTAAACTCTTAGAGGCAGAATTTACAGCCATGCACATGCCTGTAATCTGGGCACCTGAGAGGGATCGTAAGTTTCAGGGCAGCTTGGGATACAAAGATTTTTGTGTTTGTTTTCAGTAGTATGTTCAGTGACTGGTGGATGGTAGGGGATCAGTAAATAGTTATTGAATGAAAGAGTAAATGCAAGCCTTACTTGTTTAAGAGTGCTGAAAAATAGGAAATTAAGAAAATGCCATATGTATTAGTCAGCCAGTCTTTTGGTCACTGAGACAGAACACCTAAGTGAATCAACTTAAAGAGGAAAGATTTATCTTGGCTCACAGTTCCAGTCTGTGGTCCTGTTGCTCTAGGGCCTGTAGTGAGGCTGTGAGTAATGGAGAAGGACACGGTGGAGGGAACCTGTTCACCTGACAGCGTCAGGGAAGCAATGAGAAGGAGACAAGCTGGGGCCTGGACTTGATATCCTCTTCAAGGGCACTTTCCCAGAGACCTAGCTTTTTACCAGGCCTCACCTCCTGCAGGTTCTACCACTTCCCAGTAGCGCCACATGCTGGCGACCGAGTCTTTAATACAAGGGCCTTCAGGAGATTTTTAAGATCTCAATTTGCAACACTACCTTTCTCTCAGGAAGAGGTTGTTTTCTTCCTACAGCAGCTGAATGCAGAAAACCCATAAAATAATGCAAATGTACAGGTAAAATTGCTTTGGACATCTTCAGGGACATTCATCTATAGTTGGAGGATCAGTAAATTCTAATCATTTGATTGAAATCACAAGTGAAAGACTTTATAAGACATCTCCTTAATCTTTCCTTCCAGAATATCCCCTGGTGATTTTATTTTTTAATCTGATGTTTTGGGAGTTGAAAGAATACTGATTTTAAAAAATCAATGACATCTTTATGGAGAATATGGATAGAATTCTTTTATCTTCTCTGTTTGTGGGATGTAAATTTAGATTGTTACCTGCTGTGTTATTGGTTGTGTTATGTTGGTACATAGTGTCTCATGAATGGTGACTACACTTGTTTCTAAGCTAGTATTTTGAATGCTTTGCACTTAGGGTGTATGCCAGTCTTTTTAAAGTAAAAAGAAAAATCTGACATAGAGATGATTGAAGAAGATGCCTTGTGCAATTGGAGGGAATAAGATCTTGGGACCCAAACTGTTTTTGGAGGAGGGGAAGTGAGGGATTGGTGGATTTAGAGACTGTTATTTTCACATACTTTTGAATGGAATCATTGTTAGCAATATGAATTTCTTCAGTTTCTCTCTCTGTGTTGTTTCCTAATACTTGTTTTCTTTCTTTCTTTTCTTTTTCTTTTTTGTTTTTTGAGACAGGGTCTCACTATGTAGTTGAGATTGACCTGGAACTTACTGTGTAGCCCAGGCTGGTCTCGAATTCACAGTGATTCTCCTGCCTCAGCCTCCTGAGTGCTGGGATTACAAGCGTGTGCCACCACGCCCGGCTCCTAATACTTGTTTTCTTAAAGGTTAATTTTAGACAGTGATCATCTATCAAAAAAATGTAATACATGATTATTTTGGCTTTACTACAACACCTCAGATTTTCTTTGCATACATTTGGTATATATGCATTTACACATTCACATTTGTACATGGGGTTTATTCAATGAATAGAGAAGCGAATTGAAATGTAAATTTCATCAGGCCATAGGCAGGCAAAAAACACAAGAATATAAGATGTAAAATGTGGTTAGCTTTATTTCCTGGGGATTTTCTCAATCTCAAGGAAGCAGACTAACTGATTTCCCCAACCCAACATCTTGGCTTCTGTTACATCTCTCAGTCATTACTTGGACATTATTTGTGTAGTGTTTGTGATAGAGCTATATTCAAACTCAGAAGTATTGTTCTTTTTTACAATGTTCATCAGTTAAATGAACTGAAACGTTTGTACGATAAGTATCAGAAAAACTTCATAGCTATATAATGAGCTCAGGATTTTATAATCCATCTTTGATAAATATTTTCTAAAATGTATTTCTAATATATATCCATATTTATATTGCATTTGTAACTGGCACTTTTGAAGGTATTGGTCTGTTTTCTTCTTATTCAGTGATAACAAATAAACAAAAGCTAAGAAAATCTCCAGCTATCTGAAAGGCTAAGGCAGGAGGATCACAACAAGTTCAAGGCCAGCCTGGGCAATCTAACAAGAGCCTAGTTCAGAAAAATAAAAAATAAATAAAAAGGGCTGGAATTATAGCTTAGTACTTCTTGAGTTCAATGTCCAGTATCAAATAAATAGATAGAAAATCCATATTGGCATTTTCAGGGTAACAGAAAAGTCACCATTGTAAAGTTTTTCTTTTCCATTTTTCATACTTATTACGTATGAGGCCTAATTTTCATACCTTCTACATTTGTGCTTTTTCAAAAAGATTTCAGAATAATAATTTTGAAGATTTTTTTATGTCTTCAAAAGAAAATGTTTACATTCAGTAGGCATTCTTTCATAATTCATAGTGCTCATTCCTAAGTCACTCTTTCCTAATTTATATTTTCTTACAAATGTAAGATATTTGAACATAACAATAGATTTCTGATTAAGGACTAGGTAAATAGAAACTTAATTGTTACTGGATGTGGTGGCACAAATCTGTAATCCCAGCACTCAGTGGGCTGAGGTGGGACGTTTGAAGCCAGCCTGGGCTACATATTGAGACCCTGTCTCAAAAAACAAACTAACAAACAAACAAAATTTAAAACTTAAGTGTCTCAGGAACTCTTTTCTTTAGGCATGTTTTAAGATTAAAATTTTCTTACGGTGCATTTTTAAGCGTGTGCCACCACGCCCGGCTCCTAATACTTGTTTTCTTAAAGGTTAATTTTAGACAGTGATCATCTATCAAAAAAATGTAATACATGATTATTTTGGCTTTACTACAACACCTCAGATTTTCTTTGCATACATTTGGTATATATGCATTTACACATTCACATTTGTACATGGGGTTTATTCAATGAATAGAGAAGCGAATTGAAATGTAAATTTCATCAGGCCATAGGCAGGCAAAAAACACAAGAATATAAGATGTAAAATGTGGTTAGCTTTATTTCCTGGGGATTTTCTCAATCTCAAGGAAGCAGACTAACTGATTTCCCCAACCCAACATCTTGGCTTCTGTTACATCTCTCAGTCATTACTTGGACATTATTTGTGTAGTGTTTGTGATAGAGCTATATTCAAACTCAGAAGTATTGTTCTTTTTTACAATGTTCATCAGTTAAATGAACTGAAACGTTTGTACGATAAGTATCAGAAAAACTTCATAGCTATATAATGAGCTCAGGATTTTATAATCCATCTTTGATAAATATTTTCTAAAATGTATTTCTAATATATATCCATATTTATATTGCATTTGTAACTGGCACTTTTGAAGGTATTGGTCTGTTTTCTTCTTATTCAGTGATAACAAATAAACAAAAGCTAAGAAAATCTCCAGCTATCTGAAAGGCTAAGGCAGGAGGATCACAACAAGTTCAAGGCCAGCCTGGGCAATCTAACAAGAGCCTAGTTCAGAAAAATAAAAAATAAATAAAAAGGGCTGGAATTATAGCTTAGTACTTCTTGAGTTCAATGTCCAGTATCAAATAAATAGATAGAAAATCCATATTGGCATTTTCAGGGTAACAGAAAAGTCACCATTGTAAAGTTTTTCTTTTCCATTTTTCATACTTATTACGTATGAGGCCTAATTTTCATACCTTCTACATTTGTGCTTTTTCAAAAAGATTTCAGAATAATAATTTTGAAGATTTTTTTATGTCTTCAAAAGAAAATGTTTACATTCAGTAGGCATTCTTTCATAATTCATAGTGCTCATTCCTAAGTCACTCTTTCCTAATTTATATTTTCTTACAAATGTAAGATATTTGAACATAACAATAGATTTCTGATTAAGGACTAGGTAAATAGAAACTTAATTGTTACTGGATGTGGTGGCACAAATCTGTAATCCCAGCACTCAGTGGGCTGAGGTGGGACGTTTGAAGCCAGCCTGGGCTACATATTGAGACCCTGTCTCAAAAAACAAACTAACAAACAAACAAAATTTAAAACTTAAGTGTCTCAGGAACTCTTTTCTTTAGGCATGTTTTAAGATTAAAATTTTCTTACGGTGCATTTTTTTGGCTATAAAGTTCATTATGTAAAAAATGTTTTCATTTGATTCACAGTGCCTTTGCACTATTTTGTTTATCATCTAAGCCTTTAAAAACACATTATTTATATGGTGCAGTAGAAATTGTTTGCATCCTTTTTTTTTCTTTCTTTTTTTTTGTGGTGCTCAGGTTGAACCCAGGCATTATGTGTGCTAGGCAAGTGCTGTACCACTGAACTGTATCTACAGCTTAACATTGCCCCCCCATCAGGTTTCGAACTCTGGACTTTGTGCTTGTGCACCACTGAGCTAAATCCCCAGCCTTTCACACTGTTTTCTTAGGAAACCTTTAGGAGTGCGTTTTCGGTAGCTATGATTGTCTTTACCTTAGAAGGCTTTGATATAGCTTTAATAAATCTGGATGGGAGGCTTGATATATTTCAGCAGGATTACAGACATTTTTCACTATATTATTTAGTGTGCCATGCTTTCTATAACTAAAAAGATCTTTTTCTGAATTACCAAGTTTTATCTGTAACTGAATATGAAATCTAAAAGATGGTTTGTGCTGCCCAAGAAACAGCTGTTTTCCTAACAGAGATGGGGTCAATAAAAGAGAAAAAACACTGAAAGACGCCTAGGACTGGTGTGGTCTGTTTGGCTAATGAAATTTTTGGGGTGCACGATTCTTTGGTAACATTCCTTTTTCTTCAAGGTAGAATTAAAGTTTTTTGTACCTACGATGTTTTTAGTGCTAAGTGAGGCATTTCCTGTTAGTAGATATGTAATTGCAAGTTTAATTTCATACTAGTGTGCTTCCACCCAGTTCCTTAACCTGTCTTATGCCTTGTGAGAGGTAGGCATTTTGGGAAAGGAATATTCCAGATTTTCACTTGGGAGTGTCATATTATTTTAGGCTTGTTAGAGTTACCCTAAATTACACATATGGTAAACAATGAAGGCAGAAATAGATTTCAATTAAAGGTAGGGTTCTATTCCTTTAAATAAAAAATTCATTAATTTATCTAGGATACAGAAAATATATTAATCTTGCTTTAATTTATATTTTTATTAGTCCATTTTGTAATATGTAATGATTACATTCATTGTGAGGAATTGGTTCATGTACATAACACAACATAATTCTTTTTTCTATCTCCTTCCCTTCTCTTCCCTCTCCCTCCATCTCTTGGTCCTTTTTCCTCTTAATTTTGCTTTTAAAATAAATTTATAAATGATAAAAAATTCACTTGTATGAACTAACTGTAGTTCTTTTTTATTTTTATACATTTTGTGGAAAATTAGTAAAATAGAAACCATTCTGTTATGACTTAAAATATCATTTTGACTTAATGATTATAAATCTATTAACTGAAATGGGCTTCATCGATTTCTTGTAATCCTACAGGGAACTTCATGAAAATAAGGAAAAAGGGCCAATTTTGTGACTCTTCGGTTCCCAATGGCAGAAAATACAAGTACAATAATATGGAAACAGCATATATTTTGTAAAAAATTGGATCTTAAATAATAAATGATTGTTAGAGTGTTAGCATTCATCTAAGGGATCCTCCCTTTTGATGTATTTTCTTTTTAGAGGACTTTGAAATAAATGCTTGGTTAATAGTTACGATATTGCATATCAGAAAGCCTCATAATAATGTATCAGACAAATTTTTCATGAACAGGGACTATGATTTGGCTCAGTTTCATTATTGACTTTTTTTTTTTTTTTAGTTTTATGCCTTTTGCTTATACTATTTGACTGATTTGACCCGGTAAATCCAGCTCAACCCTTTCCTGCCAACTCCTCTGGTCGAGCCTCCAGATCCTGCTCTCCTTGGAGGCTGAGGAGTGGTCCCAGCTGTCCTTGTTCTCCGTAATCCACAACTGTGGGTTTGCTGCTAAAGTAATGTAACTGACCTAAAGATGCCCGGAGAGACTAGTAGGAGGCTTTTTCAAAAGTACATTCTGGCTTGAAACTGTGACTCCATACAAATATAGTGTTTGTTTTCTTTTGCTTCTCTGTTTTCCGATATTTTGTCCCCTTTTTTCTTTATTAAAATAATTTACCTTTGTGAAGACATTTTCCCTATCTTTTAGGTGGGGCCCTTTCTGGGATGGGATTTTCTGGTGAAATAGAAGACCATGCTCTTTCCTTGAAGTAGCCTCGCTTTCCTAGGGTGTGGAAGTCAGAGACAAAGCCAAAGTTTGATGCCGTAACCCAATATTTTGTATGTCTAGAATCTGAGGATTCATTATATTTCTAACTTCTCTGGTGGCTTTTTTGTTCTTTCTTTAATCTTGTGTCATGGGGAGAATTTCTTCCCTTCCCTCTTCCTTTCCTTCCTTTCTTTCTTCTTCTTTTCTCCTCCTCCTCATCTTCTTCCTCTTGCCCCTGCTTGCCTCCTCCCCATTCTCTCACTTTCTCTCCTAGGAATTTAACCCAGGGCATTTTCATTGAGCTACATACTTATCCTTTTAAATTTTTATTTTATAGATTTTGAGAGTTGGTTTTACTAAGTCCACTATATTGCTCAGGCTGGATTCAAACTTGTGATACTCCTCCCAGAGTGCTGGGATTATAGGAGTGTGCTACCTTGCCTGGTTAGGAGAATGCTTAGTGACTTCTGAGAAGCTTTTTCACTTGTAATTTGATATCCTGATCAGTGTTTATATTTTTTACAATTACAGGTTGTTATTGTTTGTATATGTGGAAATATATATCTACATATGCTGTGCTAGAGTAGAAGATGATTGTGGGATAGGTGTCTGCTGTTTTCATAGGACTTGCTATAGTTCCTCCTTTTCTTTGTGATCATATCTGTGGATATCCCATATATCCTTGTCATCTGTAGTCTTGACCTAAATCTTTAAACAGATATTTAACGAACGAGACAAATCTGATGATTCATTTCAGTTTATGGTCTAAGATGCCTCTGTTTCCAGAGAATAGACTGATGTGCTTCTGATACTGTTTCATTCATTTATGTGAGACAGCATTCAGAACTCATGCTGGATGCTCTTTATGTTTCTGTAGGATTCATATGTTACTGTGTAAGGTGCATGTGTGTCTGCTTGACTGGGGTATGCATTACAGACAGAGCTTGTCTGTACTGTAGAGTGAATCTTTGGGAAAGAGAAGACAGCACTTGGTGTGCTTTGGTGGTACTTGTCTGTGTAAGCACTTTTCAGCATGTGTTTGAACAATGAGATTTTTTTTTTTTTTTTCCAGACAGGGTCTCAAACTCACTATGTAGCCCAGGCTGGCCTTGAACTTGCAGTGATCTTCCTACCTCAGCCTGGAGAGTTCTGAAATTAAAGGTAGGCACCATCATGCCTGGCATGAGGTGCTTCTTTCTGGAGAATTCTACAAATTCTCTGATATCACAGTAAATGGAATAATAAAGGTCTAGTTCTAAGTACTCAGAAATCTCAACTTTTGTATTTAAAAATGGGCTGCTGGATGGGAAGATGTTTGTGTTTACTTCATTGTCTTCCCTTTTGTGTGGACTTGTTGTCAAGGTCTGTGATTATAGGGTTATCAGGGAGGTCTTCTCTGATAGGTTCTGCACTTTTATTTTGTAAGATTCATGCACTGTTACAAGTCACTGGATTTATGTGTGGGTAGGCCACGTGGCATGGCCCCCTCAGTTGTGCCTCTCATGGCTGTGACATGACTCAAAATAGATGAGGGGGCGGATTTCCATCTTCAGCTATGAGAAAGGGTTAGCTGTGCAACTGAAGTGTTAAGGAGCTTTTTGCTATCTTTGGGCCTGTATATATGCTTATAAAGGGATTAGGGTGCACTTGCAGCACATGCTACCCCTAGATTGCATCACATGCTACCCCTAGATTGCATCTTGGGGATTTTATATTTAAAATATTTTGTACATCTGCATTCTTCAGTGTAGGTAAGGATGAGAGTATGGAGTGCCTTGATATCCTGCTAGAGAACCCATGTCTCAAAGACTTCAAGGTGGTGGTTGAACTATCCTCCTGAAAATCACCTTTGAGCTTTCCTTCCACTGATAACACTTTTAAGGGATGAAAGAAACCTGCTTACTCCTGTACTGGCAAAGGAATCAAAATCCAGAAAAGTTTCCATTTTTTTCTCTTCAGTGAATGTAGTGCATGGAGATCAGAAAAGTCATTGCAGTTTCTATATAAAAAGACCATAAGGATGGGAGAGTTTTGTAGACATGAAGGGACTGTGTGCTTCTTTGACAGATCAGTGATAAATCCATTTGCTCAGAATTGTACTTCCACTGAATTTACATCCTTATAAATAAGGCTATTAGGAAAGAGTATATGACAGGCAGATAGGGAGTGAAATTTGAGTACTGTTGAGAACTTGTGGCCAGGATGTTTGTGTTCTTGTTCTGGAGTCAGTTTGCCCCGGGGGTAGATGATGAGGGGACCTTTTGTATTTTCCAATAGGTGGTTATTACTTGCTTTTAAAAGTCTGAGGTGTGAAATTAAGTCATTCAAGTGTGTGATTTAGCTGGTGGGGGTGGCCTTGGCTTGACCAGGAGTAGCAGAGGTGGGGAGCAGTCAGTGACTAAGTGTATGAAATAGATCTGAGCAGTTCTCACTGTTGATGTTTCTCTGTATCGAGAGACCTGAAAGGACAGCTAACAATTTTGTTGAGCCAACTTAGTTGCAGTCATCAGCCAGCAACATGGGTCAGAAGATCCTTAGAAGTGGCAAGTCCTGTTTTTGATTGCGAGCACTCATATACATTTTATCATGCAGTAGTTGTATCTGTCAGTTCTAGGCAGAAGTTTCTCAGGCCTCAACTTTAGCTATGATTACTCTTCTGAGTTTTAAACCTACATAGCTAGTTCTTTTTTTTTTTTATTGAGTTCATTGGTACATTTTAGGTATACGGTACAATTAAATTCATTATTGGGATCTTGTAGCTTTACATGACAGGTCTTGATTCTCATTTTTTCCTCTTGTCCGTGCCCTCCCTTCACCCCCTCTTCCTCTCCCCATTTACAAACACTTTATTTCCATTTTCTCATATTTTTTTCTTTTCCCTTATTACCTTTTGCCTACCCTTCCCACTTTCCCTACACGTGTACTTTAGCCCTTTTCTTCCTATTTCACATTGTCAGTTATCTCATTAGGATCTTAGGTACTAGTATAGTTTTTCACACCAGAGAAACTATTTATTTACACATGTGTGATTTATTTATTTCACTTAGGAGTATATCATCAATATGTGTCCATTTTCCTATGAATGAATCTAATTTCTTATTCTTTATGGCTGAGTTGTATTCCATTTTATAGAAAAACCACATCTTTATCCGGTTTCCAATTGATGGGCAAATGGGCTGTTTCCAAGTTTGAGCTATTACAAACTGTGCCGTTATAAACATTGGTGTGCATATATCACTGCGGTATGATTCTTTTAATTCTTTTTGAAAGATACCCAGAAGAGGGATGGCTGGGTCAAATGAAACCTCTAATCCCAGCTCTTTGAGGTATCTCCATATTGATTTCCACAGTGGTTGCACCAGTCTGCACTCCCACCAACAATGGAAAATGGTTCCTTTTTCCCCACAACCCTGCCAACATTTGTTATTGGTTGATTTTTTTGATAGCAGCCATTCTTTGTGGGGTGAGGTGGAATCTCAGTGTTGTTTTTATCTGCATCTCTCCAATGACCAGTGATATGGAACATTTTTCATATATTTACTTGCTGCTTTCACTTCTTTGTCTGAGAAATGTCTGTTCATTTCAGATGTCCATTTTTGAATTGGGTCTTTATATTTAGGGGAGCTGATGTTTTTAGTTCTTTATATATTCTAGATAATAGTCCTTTGTCTGAGGAGCAGCTGCTAAATTTTTTTTCCCACATTGTAGGTTGTCTCCTAGTTCTGTTGATGGTTTCTTTTGCATTGCTGAAGCTTTTTAATAAGATGAGATTCCAGTTGTTGATTGCTTCTGCTAGTTCCCGTGCTACTGAGGATTTGTTCATAAAGTCTTTTCCTTTGCCAGTGTCTTCAAGAGTTCTGCCGAACTTAACTTGCAGCAAGTTTAGTGTTTCTGTTTTAATATTTAGATCTTTAATCCAGTTGGATAGTTTAGGGCATGGTGAAAGATAAGGGTCTAGTTTTAATCTTTTGCAGGTTGAGATCCCGTTTTTCCAACACCATTTTTTTTTTTTTTTTTGTACCAGGAATTGAACTCCGGTCCTTGTGCTTGCAAGGCAGGCTACCAAACCGCTGATCTAAATCTCCGGCCCTCCAACACCATTTATTAAAGAGGCTATCTTTCCTCCAGTGGAGATGTTTCACTCCTTTGTCAAAGATGAGATAGCTGAGTACATCTGAAGTTGTTTTTGTGTCTTCCAATCTGTTCCACTGATCCTCAGGTCTGTTTTTTTTGCCAGTACCCTGCTGTTTTTAATCACAGTGGCTTTGTAGTATAGTTTCAAATTGGGAATTATTATACCTGCTGCCATGTTTCTGTTGCCTAGGATGGCTTTTGCTATTCTAGGTCTCTTATAGTTCCAAATGAATTTTTGGATTCTTTTTTCTAGTTCTGTGAAATATAGTGTTGGAATTTCAATTGGCATTGCGTTGAATCTGTATAGCAGTTTTAGTAGTATGGCCATTTTCACCATGTTGATTCTTCTTACCCAGGTGCAGGGGATATCTTTCCATTTTCTTACATCCTCTTTGATCTCTTTGAAAAAAGAGTGCTGTAGTTTTCAGAGTAGAGGTCTTTTGTTTCTTTTGTTAGATTGATTCCTAGATACTTCATGTTTTTGGATGCTATTGTGAAAGGAATTGTTTCCCTAATTTCTCTCTGTGAGTCTGTTATTTGTGTACAAGAAGGATAGCCAGTTCTTTACTGCTTTCCCCAAGTAGGTATTCTGTCAGGATCTCAAATTTGCTTGATTCTTTACTGATCTTCTTTTCTCCATTAAGTCTTCTTCCTTTTCTGGGTTTTAGTGTTGTGATGTTGGGGCTAATCCCCGGCTGCTTTGGCTCACATTCCTTATCATGTTCGGCTTCTGGTTCCTCCTGTACTCTGTTGTCAGATCCTGGCGTGGTCTGCAGTTGACTGCTGTCATTAGAGATTTCGGCAAAGCATTTATTTCTGCATTTGCACTTTCGGTTGCCTTAAACCAGGCTTTTGTTCTGTCACACAGGGACTATTTCATTGTCCTCTAATTGGTCTTTCTCATAAGCCTCAATGTAAAAATTGACTTGCAGAAAACAACTGTCTATAAATAATAATGGGATACAACATCTTGGTTCCTTGAAGTACAGCCTCAACTCCCCATTGCCCACAAAATATCACTGAAATACTTTACATGCAGAGTATTTCTCTCTCTTTTTGTTTTTGCCCAGGTCTTCTTTTTAGTGTTTTTTATTAGCACATGTTTGTAGTACTTAATGATTCCATTCATTGTGGGAGTTGATACATGTACATAACACTTCTTAATTCTCTTTTTATGCCCTTTGCCTCCTCTCCCTCCTTTCATCTCTCAAGTAGTTGTTCTTTATGCAGATCTTCTCTACTCACTACCCTTTAAATATTTTTTTCTCCAAGATCTTTCTTAAAAATCCTATCTTCTTTAAAGCCTTTTTGAAATTCTTTTAATCAGAAATAATTTCTTACTCCACTACAATGACATTGTATCTTGCTTTCTTTTCTACAAAAGTGTTTATAACTCAGTATAGCCCTAATAGTTATAAGACACAATTGTAAGGCAGACTTTGGTATTTTATCCTTTACATGGAAATCCTTGAGGCAGTCAATAAATCACAGTTACATTTAGGTGAGTTCTGTTTTGTTTAGGTTTTGCCGGTTGAGCAGTAATTCTCCTTGTGAGAATTAGTGTGGCGTGGTGTGTGCTAACCCTGTAGTCAGCCCTGAGACAAAGTATATGTAATCAAATTAGTAGGCTACAAGACATGGACATTGAGCCATGATAACAGAGATAACTATTTTTGGGTCATTTTCTCCCTGTGGTTGTCTCACATGCTTAATTGCAAAAAGTGAAGATTTATCAATATTTTTGGTCTCTTGACTAACTTTCCAGTTTCAGCTTTTATATATAGGGAAATAATCATTCCTGCTTTGTAATCACTGCATACTTTTTTCCTTATAAGGGAATTTAGAAGGTACATATGTGTTCACAGTGTGTGGCTTACATTTATCTGGTTTTCTATTTCTTTCTTTTTAGAATAAATCAATATTCTTACATTACTTGGTAGAAGATAACTATTGGACTGTTTACCAGATGCTTTCTCCTTGCCTTAAAAACTTGAATGCTGACAGATGCTACACTTTTGTGTAGTTGAGAATAGGGCCTTCTTTTTTTTGTTTTCGGGTCACTGATTATTGAACCTACAGCCTTTTCCCTGAGCTACATCCCCAGCACATTTAAAAAAATTTTATTTTAAGACAGGGTCTTGCTAAATTGCCAAGTTGCCCAAGCAGAGCTTGAATTTGTAATCCTCCTGCTTCAGCCTCCCAGAGTGCTGGGTTTACAGGTATGTGCCGCCATGAAGGACTAGGACGTTCTTTTGGGAATGACAGTAAAATGTGTTGTTGCTTTTGGGGAAAAGTTATCTTTCTAGACTAAAAGCAGGGCAGACCCACTCTTTATTTAAGAATCTAAACTCAAAGTCAGTCAGTGTTTCCTCTCTATCTAGGGAGTGACTTCTGGAAAATCACCCAACTACTTCTGAGTGACAGCTGCCTCTGTTTTGAAATTAGATTGTTGTGTGTGTGTTGTGTGGTACTGGAGACTGAACATAGGTTCTGTGCATGCTAAACCAGCATTCTACCACTAATTTACACCCCCAGTCCTGTGAATTTTTTCCCCCCAGAACCAGGGATTGAAATCAGGACCTTGTGCTTGCCAGGTGTGGTGCAGCACCCCTGAGCTAAATCCCCAGCCATCCAATCCTGTGAAATTAGATGTTAAGATGAAATATGCTGATGGGTGTTAAGAATTGAAAGCATGGTGCCTGTTACCTAGCAGACAATCAAATGGTAGCATTGTCATTGTAACATATATAATAATAATTAATAATTAATAATAATAATGTGATCTTAAAAGAGCCAGGAAAAAATGACTGATTCTCTATTTATTTTTGAATTACCCATGAAAGTGGCTTGTTCATTATAGTTAGCTACATGATAGTACAGGATTTGATCACAGTAGAAATAAGGATCACTTATGCATAAATTATTTTATGAAATTATTGAAAAAGGAAACTATTGATTATAGTCAGTATTATTGCTAACTGGCAATATGTGAATGCAATTTTTCATTAGTATTAGTAGCTTATTGAAAAAATATAGGAAAATATCTGCCTTTGCAAGTTTTGCAATCAGACAAATCAAATGAAAACAATGTAGTTAGGCAAGAAGGGAATACACACTTCTGGTAAAACTAGATCCAAGTTTAACACCTCTAACACAGACATTTTCATTGATTGTTTTATTATATGTACCAGCTCTCAGTTGCCAACGCTGACGTGTGGTATTCTTTGTGAGGTTATTGGTGACATTATCCACAAGACAAAAGCAGTGATACTAAGCTAAAGTCAGTCAGACACAACACTGACATCGAGCAGGTCATCAGGCTGCTGTCTAAGGATAGGCCCAAGTATTGTTAGGTAAATAGAACTAACACTCTATTACCTGTCCCAGCTGAGTGCGGCACCCATTTATCCTTGAGGTAGCTTGCTATTTCCAGGCTGCTATGGTTTCCATTGTTGTGTGATAGACACCAATCACATAATGTTTAAACACTGAATGTTTATAGCTGCCCCTTGAATGGTGATGGCGAGCTATGACAAATGGCGCCTGCTAAACTGTGATTTTACTATCAGAGTAGCCTTGGGTATAAAGTTTTTGACTGAATGATGAATGAAGCCCCCAGCCAGCCTTCACCAGTGTCTTGTACAACTTGGGAAATAGAAGATGATTGTGTAGAGAAGGAACAGAAAAAAAGAGGCCTTGAGCAGCAGAGTATGCATGTGAAAAATCTTCCTGATAACAATCTTAATTAAAAAAGCCATCTTAGAATTTTGGAGTTTGTAAAGAAGAACAAGATCAGAGGAAAAAATGAAATTTTAAGAAATGCCAACTTTTTAAAGTGTATAATTTATAGTATTCCAAAATGAATTTTCTGTAGACTCATAGTTACCAACTATACTGAAAATTTTTATTTTAGGATGGTATGATAATAATGTTACACACCCAGTATGGGACCAGATATGTAACTGTATCACAGTTTACATGGATAGGCTATTTGATTGTTTAGTACCGTACATGAAAACTGCCTTCATAGAATTACAATGTATGTGCTTGAGTTATGATCGCCACCCATACAGGAAATAGAATAGTTAGTGGTTTACCTATAAGAGGTGGGTGTGCCAACTACTTTAGTGAAGTGGAAGAAAACTTTTAGGTGAGTCGGATTACTCAGTCCAGGTCAGAATTTCTTTTTCATGTCGTCACCATTTTAGCTTTCTTTGTTTAACAGAGTAAAGGTAGAATATCTTCAGTGAAATTTTTATTTCTGTGGATTTTTTTTATTTCTAAAAAAAGTTAAAGTGTAATTTTTCACTTGATCTTAGCCAAAAGGCCGAGAAGGGATAAAGAGTAATTTTAAGTACTCAATAAATTTAAAATATTTAACCAGCCCAGTAGTGGAAAACAAGAGAGACAAAAGGAGATAACACAACATAGAACTTCAGAAATACACAGTGAGCAATGAAAGAGGACTTGATCAGGAGGTTGTCCTCATTAAATTGTGTCACGAAACTCTGGCTAGAAGAAAAGTTTTGAAGTTCTTCAAAAGAATTCTAGTAGGTTAAGTTTATTAATTTGTGAAAGATCAAAGCATGGTATCCGCTGACTTTCTGTCTGTAATGTGTAAGACTGAGTGATAGAAATGTGTGTTGGCTTTAGCTCTAGTGAGACCTTCATTAAGAAGGGAAAGCTCAAGAAGAGAGTTGTGCCACAGTTTGAGTTAGACACAGGACAGAGAACCTGAGACAGGCCTGAGGTTTATTGTTATGTTGAGTGACCCAACACTTCTGCTAATTCTCCTTCTGGAAGGGATTAGCTGTTAAACAAATTGGCAAATACAACATGCAGTTCTGTCAAATACACAGTGACATTTCTTTCTGCAGTTTCTTTTGACGTTATACTGTTTGAATATCTTCAGTTGTCTCTTAATTTGCTTTTCTTTCTTTAGTTCCTGTTGGATCTGAATGTGACTTTTACATAATTAATTCCCTTGTCTAGGTTTTTTTGGTTATTGCTTTTGAATGCTGGTATACAAGTTGGCATGCTAGTAACTTCCTTATTTTCTGTTTCCTTTTCTAGTTTAACATAGTTTCATAATCCACACAATGTCTTTTTATTATTTGGATTGTTATGCAATAAAAATCCCAATTAACTTTTTATTTCCTTTGTAGTTTAAGAAATGGCATTTCACAAGGCGGTGAAAGGAACTGTTCTTGTTGGAGGAGGTGCTCTTGCCACTGTTTTAGGACTCTCTCAGTTTGCTCATTACAGAAGGAAGCAAGTAAGTAACTGCATGTATTGATTACAATACGTGACTTAAAGCTGCTGAAGTGCTGTATATGAGGTGCATATACATTATTGGGTTTTTCTTTTTGAAATGCAGTCAAAGTTTCTCAGTTTGATTTGAAAGATACTAATTTAGAATACTGCCTTATGATATACTGAAATACTGAGAATTGTATCTCATTTTTTAAAATGTGAATTTATTTTTTTCAGAGATCATTATTTAACCTCACTTGTGTCTCTTTGGTTTTTAAAAGACTGCTTCATTTACTACTGCCAGGGTTTGTTCATTTAGACCTTCCTTATTTATTGCACTGTTTGGCTACCTTCTATGTCCTTGCCAAGTTCTTATTAGAAGACAAGCAGCCAAGAAAGGAAGTAGAAAAGAAAAGGCCTAACTCTGAATCTTGATTTTATTTCTTAAAAGTTTAATTACTTATATAGTGTTATATTTTTAAAATAAATTTTATTTTATCCCATTTCTGCCCTCAAAGTATTACATTTTATTAGATAAGCATTTGGGGGAAATCATGACAATGAGACAGTATGAAATTTCCAAATAGTTTAAAGTTTTCAGGTTTTTAAAATTCTGTTTAACTTTTTTCCCTTTCCATTAAACTGTGCTCTCCTTTAAACTGATACCAGGAAATAATTTTGTTAAAAGATTTTTTTTTCTTTTCGAGTACCAGGCAATCCATGTTGAAATGTTGGTAGCTACCCACCTCAGTTGTTAGTGTTAGTCTCCCTTTTCCATTACTTCGTGTCTGAAGGCATTTTGTGATGCTAGCTGAGTGGAGCATTCCTGTTTCAAAGATAAAGGTGAAGGAATTTGGTAAGCTGTTTGTAATTGGGTGAGCTACAAGCTACTGATTTTCTACATTTTTTAAGGGTATCTTTAAGCTATGGATTGTCTGGTACTTGTTTTTCCTCTTTCCTTGCGCTACCACATGGTAGAACCAGGCACATGGGTGGAAAGTTCTTATCCTAAATAGGAAAGCACAAGTGCTGGTTACAGTTAAAAAACAGCAGCTAGTTTTTATGTGGTTCCTCTTAAAGATAGGTGATATTGAAGATACTGTGTTCATCCTTTTTTTTCATTCTGAGCTATGAGCACATTCCCCTTAAGGTTTCCTCCAGTGTTTGTTGCTGGTATGATTGAGTGACTTGCTGTAAAACTCTTCCTCATCTATTGATCGTTTTGGTGCTCTATTTCTTTTAAACAGTTGCTTTGGTTCCTTAAAAGTAACTGAAAAGATGTTGCTTCTGCTGAGGTTATTTCAGAAGTTCATTAAGGGATTAAGGGCATTAAGGGCATTAAGGGATTAGATTACTTCTGCCATCTTTACCAGTGTTATCTGAAACCATACTGGAAAATGCCAGTGCCAAAGGTCACAGTATCTAATAGTTGTTGCTAAATTTGTTTGTGGCTTGTGTCTTTTAACCATGGTAAGCATGTTCTATTACAAAGTTTATGGCTTACCTTTAAAGTATATAATACTGTTCCATCTGTTTTTGTTTTGCTTTGTTTTTCTTTGATTATTGATCTCATAGAATGGAATAAACATATATATTTTTTGTTTGGAAGTTAGGGTTGGATTTTAAAAGGCAAAACAAGAGCTTATTGATTCCTGTAGCATTTTTTCATTTTATCTTTTCTAAGTTAGACATCCTGACTACCTAATAGCCAAATTAAGTGGATACTAGTAGCTTTAAGTCATTTATAATTTTAAGCTGACAAGTCAGTTGACAAAAACCAAGATAGGTTTATTCAGTTGAGTTGTGTCAGAAACCCAACTTTGTGTATCTTTGGAGGGGATGTAGATTTGGGGGGAATAGCGGGTGCAGTATAGCCATAGGGATTAGCACAAACAAACAAACAAAGAAAAAGCAAGAAAAAAGAAAAAAAATAGTACCAGAGAAACAACAGTTTATTTTAGATGTTGACATAAAATGACCACAAGCCTCCTTTAGCTCAGCTGTCTTCTTTCAGAAAGTACCTTTCAGTCAGATCCATTCAAGGAGGAAGATTTTTCCTGACTTTAATGGTCAAGAGAATAAAGTGGACTACATTTTTGTAGAAGCTGGGGCCTTAAATGAGACTTTTTCTGCAGAATAATATATAAAGCGTTGGATTATTGTTCAGATGTAATTATCTCTTGTGTAGTTTTTTTTTTTTTTTTTGGTACTGGGGATTGAACTCTGGTTCTTGCACTTGCAAAGCAGACAGCGGAACCATGAGCTAAATCCCTCGGCCCTCCTGTGTTTTTAATGTTTATTATAATTTTCTAATTTTTTTTTTGAGGTAATGCATTTTTAAATTAAATTTATTGGTACATTTTAGATATACAGTATAATGACATTCATCCATGTGAATTTGCACCTTTATGTAATCTTTGTTCTTATTTTTTCCCATTCCCCTGCCCTCCCTTCAACTCCTCCACCCCTCCTTATTTACATAGACTTTTTTCATTTTTTTCCATTTTCTCATATAAATTCTATTCCCTTCTTTCCTTTTCCCTACACCTCCCACTTTCGCTTCCCCTTATCTCTTTTCCTATTTCACATTATGTATTATACCTTTTAGTCCTTATTTACAATTCTAATTTCTCACACCAGAGAAATGATTTAGTATTTACACATGTGTGTCCTGTTTATTTCACTTGAGTATCATCTCAGTGTGCATCTATTTAGCTATAAATGTCTCTAATTTCTCATTCTTTATGGATGAGTAGTACCCCATTTTATAAAAAACAAGAAACAAAAAACACATTGTCTTTACCAGTCTCCAGTTGATGGGCACTTGCGCCGTTTCCAAGTTTTAACTATTACAAACTGTGTCACTATGAACATGGGTGCACATGTATCACTGTGGTATAATTCCCTTAATTCTTTTGGAAAGATACCCAGCAGCAGAATAGCTGTGTCAAATGGGACTGCCAATCTTTGAGGTATCTCCATACTGATTTCCACAGTAGTTGGACCTAAAAAATATAAATAGCCCAATATCAATTAACAGAATTGAAAATGTAATTAAAAACTTACCAACTAAGAAAAGCCTGGACCTTAATTAGGCTTCACTGCTGAATTCTACAAGACATTTAGAGAGGAACTATTGCCACTACTGTTTGAACTCTTCAGTGAAATTTAAAGGGAAGCAATACTCCCAGATTCATCCCTGGAAGCAAGCATCACCTTGATCCCCAAAACAGAGAAAGACCCAATCAAAAAAGAGAACTATAGGCCAATCTCACTTATGAACATAGATGCAAAATCCTTAATTAGATAATGGCAAAGAGAATGCAGAAGATCATCAAGAAGATCATATACCCTGACAAATTGGATTCATCCCAGGGATACAGGGATAGTTCAATAAATCAATAAATTTGTAATGTACTATATTGATAGAGCCAAGGACAAAAACCATATGATAATCTCAGTAGATGCAGAAAAAGCATTCAACAAAATCCAACACACATTTATTATGATAAAAACACTACAAAAACTTTAGATGGTCTCTGCCTGAGTCTGATAAAAGCAATTTATGAAAAACCAACAGCTGATATCATACAAAATGGTCAAAAACTGAATTCCTTCACACTAAAATAAGGAACAAGACAAGGATGTCCACTTTTACCACTCCTTTTCAATATAGTTTTGGAAATAGCCACAGCAATTAGGCAAGAGAAAAAAAAGGAATAGAGGTAGGAAATGAAGTCAAATTGTCGTTACTTGAAGATGACATGATACTCTATATAGCAGACCCCAAGAACACCACCGAAAGTCTTCTAGACTTAATTTCTGAATTCAGTAAAGTAACTGGACACAAGGTCAACACAAAAATCAGTAGCCTTCCTGCACATGAAAAACAAACTAAGAGAGAAATTGGGCAATCATTCCTTTCACAATAGCATCCAAAAAATTGAAATAACTAGGAATCAGCCTAACAAAAGAAATCAAAGATCTCTACTCTGAAAACTATAGCACTCTGAGAAAAGAGATTGAAGAGGATATCAGAAAATGGAAAGACATCCCTTGCTTCTGGGTAGGAAGAATCAACATAGTGAAAATGGCCATACTTCCAAAACTGCAGTCCCCAATTGAAATACCAGCAGCATACTTCATAGACCTTGAGAAAACAATCCAAAAATTCATTTGGAACAAGAAGAGACCTAGAATAGCAACAGCAATTCTATGCAATTAAGACAAAGTAGAGGATATCATAATCCCCAACTTGAAACTATACTACAAGGCTATTGTGATAAAACAGTATGGTACCGGCAAAGAAACAGACCTGAGTACCAATGGAAAAGATTAGAAGATGCAGAAACAACTCCAGAGAGGAACTTCATCTTTGACAGAGGAGTCAAACACCCTCTACTGGAAAAAAGCTTCTTTACTAAATGGTGCTGGAAAAACTGGGTTTCAACTTGACAAAGTTTAAAACTAGACCTCTATCTCTCACTAAAATTGAAATGGATGAAAGACCTAAGATGCTTCTAACTGATAAGTTGGCTCCTTTTAAGAATAATTTGGAGGACTGGGGATGGAACTCAGTTGTTGAGTGTTTCCCTAGCATGCGCAAAGTCCTGGCTTCCATCCCAATACTTAAAAAAAAAAATAAAGTTAATGTTGAAATCCCAAGACACTAATGTTTTAGACAATGCCTGTAGACTTTTTTCTGGCACATTTTACTGCATTCTTGCTCTGTCTCCCTGGTCCCTGACTTGTGCACATTTGTTATTCATTGTCCATTCAAAAATATCTTCTTAAAATATGAGCAGGCACTGCATTCTAAATTCAAATGCAGGGATTCTGAAAGTTAGTAAATTGTTTTTCTGTGATTTTTTTTTTTTTTCTGAGACAGGTTCTTGTTCTGTAGTTCATGCTGGCTTTGAACTTGCAGAGATCCTCCTGTTTTTCTTTTGGAGTTGGGTCAGCCTGAATCTTCAGCTCCACTGAGGAGGCTGATGAGGGAAAAGAGATGAAAGTTGGCTGATTACTTTTCACTTTCCACCTGCGGTGACAAGGGTTTGTAGGCACAAATGACTTCCACATTTCAGAACCTCTTCTTTTATGCATTTAGGGAATTTTTTTAGAGTAGCCACAGAGTAGCTTGTTCCTTTCATTTTCCCCTTCGTTTTATTTTATTTTTTTTTGTGGTAACCAGGGATCGAACTCGGGTCCTTGCGCTTGCGAGGCAGGCCACTGAACCGCTGAGCTAAATCCCTGGCCCTTCCCCTCGTTTTATTTCTTCACCTATGGGTGTGTGACTAAGTTCCACAGAGGCATTTTGATTTTTCCTGTTCCCAAAGCAGTCATCTGCCCAGGGACAGGAGGCAGAGTAGTAGGGTATGAGAATCCTCTCATTATCATATACCCTTCTGAGGGCACAACAGGCAGACACCTCTGTGGTGTTTGGAGATTTTTGAGAGCAAGTTGATTGTCCTTTACTGTTTAGTATTGGTTGGTTTAATAATAAACTTTTAGTTGGAAGGGACATAAAAGACATTTTATCCAGTTTAACATTAGGTGAAAGAAAGTGTCATATTGTGGGAGGAGGCTCATTTTTCTAATTTAAAGTGGATGGGAGGGGCTGGGGATTTAGCCTAGTGGTTCTGCCTTCTGCTCACAAACACAAGGACCCGAGTTTGATCCCCAGTACCAAAAAAAAAAAAAAAAAAAAAAAAAAAAGGGAGGGGCGGGGATTTAGTTCAATGGTTTCGCCACCTGCCTTGCAAGCACAACCTGAGTTCAATCCCTGGTACCAAAAATAAATAAATAAATTAAATAAAATAAAGTGGATGGGAGAAGGTGGTAGAGGAAGAAGGAAACTTACAGTAGGAGAGCGAGCCATAGAGTTCTTTCAGAGAAAGTGAACCTTCCCAGAGAACACAGTGGACAGACAGCATTAGTGTTAGGGCCACAGCTGGCATCCCCAGGGAAGAGTGGGTGGCAGGAGAGTGGAGCAGGAATGGGGAAGAGTTCATGGATTTAACCTGGGAATACACTTGTATTTCTACTTTTCACTGTAGGCCAAGGTCATTTTTTTTTTAAACCCAACACTTATTTCATACCTTCTAGTCTTGACTGGAAAAAGGGATGTGAGAGCATAGCCCCTTTTAACCTCGTTGATGTGGTTGATGTAACGAAACTGTGTTTAGGTCCGAGGGTGAGTTCTCTTATATAAAGCACATGAGGTATTTTCCTTCCATTACCCACTCTGGAGGTGTGTGGCTTTGTGAGCTGACTCTGAGGTAAAGTCTGAGAACCACTGAGAGCTCTCTCAAAGCCCGGATGTGAAAGGTTTTCCCCTCCATCCTCCCCTCCCCTCCCGTTCCCTTCCCTCCATCTCTGTCTCCATGTTCATCTCCTTCCTTCCTTCCTTTCTTCACTGTGTAGCCCAGGCTGGCCTTGAGCTCATGGTGATTGTCCTGCCTCAGCCTCCCAAGTGCTGGGATTACAGGTGTGTGCTGCCATGCCCAGCTCCTCTTTTTCTCTCCTTGTAACATGCATAGGCAGTGAATGGGATTTAGAGTATGGAAATAAAAATTGATCTTATTAGAGTCAGGGAACTAAAAGATTCTCATTGATTGATGTTTTATTCAGAAGCAACATAATAGAAATGCAAGGAGCAGTCTGCAGACTGGCTGGTTCCAATAGCTTGTTCTTCATAGCAACTTAGTGACTATTGGTAGTTTTCTTAAATTCTCTTGGCCTCATTTTTCCCCTTTTGTAAAAATGGGTATAATGGTAGGATATCCCTGACAGAGTTATTGAAGCAAAGGGATGCATGGATACTTAAGACCCATAGCTATTGAGAACAATATTTTAACATCTACTTTCCCTTTAAATACATTATTTGTAAGAGATGCGAATAAAGCAATTTTTTTAATTGATAAGTACCAAGGACATAAAAGTTTTTAAGTCAGTAACAAATGATAAGATTGGAGAAGAAGCAAAAAGTAGGGATCAAGCTGGGCGTGGTGGCTCATGCCTGTAATCCCAGCACTCTGGAGGCTGAGGCAGGAGGATCGCTGTGAGTTCAAGACCATCCTGGGCTACATAGTGAGCTCCAGATCAGTCTCAACTACATAGTGAGACCCTGTCTCAAAAAGCCAAAAGAAAGAAAAATGTAGGGATCAATTTTAGTCAACATTATATATACTTGAGCTATTTCAATGGACCTCCAAATGAAAAAGCAGTTTCCTGAATATATCTGCTACTGAAGTGGCTGGGTTTTGGGGTACCTGTGCATAGTTATGAAAGTTTCCAGAATTCCTATTTCTTCATAAAATAAAGATAATATCACTTTATTCCCTGGATTTTATCCCATAAGTACACTAAATCAGTCAGTCTAAACAAGTCAGTGATTACAGCACCTGGCCCATGGCAGATCTTTTGTATCAGTTATACTTTTTTTTCCTTCTCATGATAGATACTGTAGGATGTTAATGTTTGAAATTGCCCTCATCTTGTTGGGCATAATAAGAAAGATACTACACCAGATTGCTTAAAAATAACTAGGCTTTTGTTGGTATAATTTTGCTTATATTAGTGACTGCAAAGAAACCGGTAGAAGTAGAAAACAAAGTTCAAATGAGTATTGATTGAAAGGAAATAAAAATTGTAAGCAGAATATTTAACAAGGTATAGTAGCACTTGCTTGTGATCTCGGGAGGCTGAAGTAGGAAGGTGGTAAGTTTGAGCCCAGCCTTGGAAATTTATGACTTACTGAAATTTTGTCAGACACACACAAAAATTTAAAGGGGGTGGGCCTGAGTGTGTAGCTTGGTGCAAAGGCTTTAGGTTCAACTCCTAGTATTGGGGAAAAAAACCCAAACAACAAACTCTGACACCTAAAACAAAAACAAGAACAGCACATAGAACATGAGGCCAAGAAACAATTTAAATTATAAAAATTCCATTTCAGCAATATCTTTGAGAATAACTTTGTTTTTTGAACATCAGTGACATATTTAAAAACTTAACCTCAGTTGGAAATAATCTTCTAGTTCCTAAGCTGAGGACTATCCTTGGGTTTGAAGCCAGTATAAATGTTTCTGAGCATTGACGTGGCCAAAATTGTCATGTGACACATTTGCTTTGTGTCTACCCAATTGCTTTAAACTTTATGGGTCAATTCAGGCTACCATACTTGTTTGTTCTTCCTGAGTAAATAAACATTCGTCTCTAGAGGCATTTTTATTTTTTCAAAGGTTTACAAGCAGCTATTCTTTTTGCAAAATCTTACTATAAAATATTATAAAAACAAATGTTCCTAAGCAGTCTTTATTTTTAATTTTTTAATGAACTTAAATCTTGTATGTTTTGACTAATATCTCCCATTCCCATATCCTGTCCATAGTCCCTAGAAACTATTCTCCCTGCTTCTTTGAGTTGGACTATTTGAGATTCCACATAGAAATGAGTCCCACAAAAAATTTGTCTTTCCTGTGTCTGGCTTATTTTACCTAGTATAATATCCTCTTGTGTATCCTATCCAAATTATCATAAGTGGGAGGATTTCTTTTCTTCTTTTTTTTTGTACCAGGGATTGAATTCAGGACCTTGTGCTTGCAAGGCAGGCGCGGTGCCACTAAGCTAAATCCCAGCCAAGGTTTCCTTTTTCCTGAAGGCCAAACAACATTGCACTATGTGTATGTACTGCTTTTCTTTATCCATGCGGACACTGATGGACATTTAGGTTGCTTTCATATCGTGACTTGTGAATATATAGTGAATATAATGTTATAGCTACAATGTTAGATATCATATGAAGACTATGCTTGAAGAAAAAGAACCTCATTTTACCTGTCTTTTGAAGAACCGTCAGTATCATTATGTCAAATAGTAAGACAGAGTGTTTCTTCATCATGATTTTCTGGGTTTGCATTTAATGCTCTGTCCTTTTAAAGTTTTATCTCTATGGGTTTTTTTTTCTTTTTTGTATAAATGCTGGGGCTTCACCCATTAGAAGATTCAGAGCTATACCTGGACTGTATACAGAGTAGGTGAGTTTTAAATCTTGGGTTTTAATGCTAAGCACATCTCACAGTGGTGTATAACTGAGGAAAGCTAATTGGTGTAATAAGTAATCCCCAAAGCTCAGTGGCTTATCATATTGAAGATTTATTTTCTTTCTCACCACATAATTCAATGTGGATGGGTGAGGGATCTATTTCTTGTGAACATTCAGGGACCTGTGTGCCTTAACTGTAGTGGCTTTGCTGTTCTGTAGGGCTTCACTGCCCTGTAGGATCATCTCCAGTGCAGTGCAATCCAGCAGTATTCTCTGAGAGAAGAGAAACAGTTATGTTAAGCATCCAGCCATTACATATGTGTCCTGAATTTAGTTTCTAATCTAGTTGACAAATGAGCTATATTTCTTTTGATGAGAGCTTTATTGTTAGGGCTTATGCCAAAGACTGTATCATTCATTTGCTTCTCTTATTTATAACTCTGTGCATAGATTCCTGGAAGGACTGTTTTTCTCCTAGAAATACAACTAAATGTGTTGGGATTGTGCCTGATATCTAAAGCTTGATGAGGATTCTGAGTACTCTGTATTTTAGATAAGGCCAGTTGAAACTATTCTTAACCACTCTATACAGTTAACTGTTTCTTCAGAGGCATGTTTCATCAAAGCACAAAAATTATGCAGACAGAGCTGGAAATGTTCTCTGAAGAGCATCCTATCATCTTCCTTCTAATTTTGGTTTTTATTTAACACTTAGCCCCCAAAGTGGGGCCATGGCAATAGCTTTGAGTTACAACTCACATCAGGCCTTCGAGGAGCTTGTGATGCTATTTTGTTGCTGGCATACAAAATCAGCGAGGTTAACTGTACTTCTATAGGTCACCCAGTGAGTCAACGAATGAGCTATGATTAGCGTTGACAGCTGGTGAGCTGCTAGGCTGTTGCTAACTGAGCAACATTGACATTCATTTTGATTTGACTTTGCATTTCATTTTCAACTATTTATTCATTTTAAGGCCTCTTTAACAAACTTTTTAGGGATATCGTGGAGCCAAAGAAACTTTTTATAAATGCTTTGGGAGAGTCCTTTAGCTTCCCTTTCTCCTCTTCCTGTCTTCCAGTTTAATAAATTGTATTCATCTTACAAAAACTTTTTCTAGGGGTTTTTTGAATTAAGAAGAAAGCAGATTCCTTAGATTGAAGTTTGGTGTGCACGAATTTATTTAGTTTATTTTGCAATTTGTAATTTTTCAACAAAGAATTTTGGAGACCTAATTATATCATGGTGAGTACAAAGTAGATAATAAATTATATTTGATGGAATAATTCATGAAGAAATGGAGAAGGTGCATCAGTAGTGACCACAAACTATTTTGAACAAAAAGTTAAAGTGTACCTGAGGACCAGATTGGAAGTGGTCTTCTGACTCATTGGGTCACTGTTACTCTTCTGAGAGGAATCGGGGGATGAGGGAGCCCTCTTTTGTTCTGAATCCACGTTGACATGTATGCTTAAGGAGATTTTTAAGACAAAGTGCTGTTTCATAGACCCCAGAAGTGTGACTGCGCAGTGCAGCTGGCTGCAGCCGATGTACATAGGGCTTCCCATCCCACGGACTACATAGACTGTTCTGCAGTTTCGGGGTCAGGACAGCCGGCTGGTCTGGGGATCCAAACAATCCTGTGGGCAGAGATGACCTAGTAGAGCTGAGAACATGGGATTTGGAATCAAAACTGGGATCAAATTCTGTTTCTCTTAATTACTTGCCTCAGGGATAAATAAGCTGGATTTCCTCCCTGGTCAAAGGGTGCTTCCCTGGTATGTAATTGAGGCCTAAGGAGCTAACTTATTAGGAGTTTCTGGGCTAGCAGCTGCTAGGCAAGCAATAGTTTCATCTTTTCTCCCTTTGCTGTGTTCCGCAGCTACGGGTTTACTGTCAAGATTCTCTGCTACTCAACAGTATGTTGGAATTAAAGAGCAATATTATTTAAATACCTCCAAACACCTATGTTTAAAAAAATAATTATTTGGAAAACAATAAAACTTATCCTTCAAACCTATTTGATCATATAATCAAATATGATATTAATTTATTTAAGTATATCTAGACAGAACCAAGGATTTTCTCTATTTTCCAATTATCAAAAAGTTTGATAATTTGGGTATATTCTATTTGCTAGTAAATGAGATTCTGTATGCCTTCTCAAAGAATGACAGCCACCTATCCACTGGACCAAATTTTCAAGCTGCAGTAGAACTTTCTCCTCAGCCACCCAGAAAGCTCGGCTTGTCTTGTTTTCTGTATTGATTCTTAATGAAGAGGACAATCTTCCCATTATTAAATATCTACAAAGTAATCGTGATTCTCTCACCATGTATGTTGACACTAAAAAACATGGGTCACTGTCATGTAAGTACAAGAAAAACCATCTGTGTTTAGAATCACAAAGTGATTCAGGAAATAAATGACTATTAAAACATCTTATGTTTCACTGTATGAGAGTGCTTTTTGCATTTTCCTACCAAAAATATATAAACAATCCTTTATTATTTAATCCTTTAAGGATATGAATAATCCTTTTTAATAACCACAAAGCAGGAAGCATTTTCTCTTAAATCTAATGGATTCCATTCATTGAATCATATTATATGGGAGAGACAGTGATAGTTGCAGTCTGAAGTGATTTGCATGAATCCCTACTTTATACTCCAATTATTACTGTACATGATTACAGGACAACCTGGCTGTTAATTGCCTGTGGTCTTTAAATATGCACTTCTTTCAGAAATAGACACTAATTATTAGATCTTGTTTTCGGTCTCAAATGTCTAGATTTTTTTTTAATTTGCAAGTCTAATGGTGCACAGACATAGTAAAACTGATCTCATTCTGAATCCTGTTTAGAGTGAATGTTCTCTGGTTTGTAAAGGCTCAAAGATTATGAACTCGGCTTTTAATTCTATGTAGATGTTCATGCAGGTCTCTTGGTAAAAGCTGTATGTTAGCTACAGAATGCTGGAGGAATTTTATCTTAATAAAATGCAGTTGAAAATCAGCTTATAAATTAAAACAAGCATCTACTTCCCCCCTTCCATTATAATTAAATATAATTAGAAATAATATCAATTCAATATTAATTTTAAGATATTATCCCAATTCTACCCAGATAAGATTTCATTGTTGTTTGGGAGATTGGTTGGAATTGTAAAGCCAGTTTGCTTTGTGTCTTGGGCTCTCCTTTCTTCTGGCTTCAATGCCTGAATAAGGTAATTGATTCTGAATCTGGTACTGCCGGGCTTTTGCTTTTATTTAGGCCAGGGCTGTGCCTAGTGGGGCCAGAATGTGAGGTAAGTGTGAAACGAGAGTGTGGGAAAGCTGGGCAACGGGAGCATATAAGTGCTGCCTGAGGGCTACAGCTGCAGTTCAGGTTCAGATCAATCTCAGATAGAAATCCTGAGTTTTGTTTTTTTTTTATGAAATACAGCAATTTAAAAATATTGAATGTGTAACTCAGTTTTTAAGGTAGTGTGCCCAAGGAAGAAAGCATGCAAGTATGACTTGTGCTTTTAGCACATGCTAGTCCCACTTCCTTTCCTGTTTTTATCACCTAGCTATTGCCTGCTCATCTTCTTTGACTTGATTTGTTATTGTTTGTATATAAGAGATGGCTTCTACGACTCTTAGCCTCTTCTGTTTCTGAAAACCTCTTATAAGTAATATTATAATTGTCTTTATTCTTTATTTTCCCCCCTAGTTTATAGAATTATTGAGGGCCTCCAAAAAATATTAGAAGAATAAATGATGGTGAGTTGGTGTCCCTTCAGATTATATGTGGGTTTTGGTCTCTCAGGTGATACAGGGGATGTGGCCTTTCCAAGCCTTCTCCCAAAACTTCAGGATCAAGTCCTCAGTGGAATCTCTATCCCAGCTTCCTCTTTAATTGAACTGCCTTAGAACAGAACATTGAGTTTCGTTTCTTACTCTTACTTACCACTATTATTTTATTATTCCTGCTGCCTTTCTCTTCTTTATTTTTCTGAATTCAGCATATTCTAGAAGAAGGTAGAGTACAGATGTGTTTTTGTGACTCAAACCAAAATGAGTCTTTCTCCTGTCATAATTATAAGTAGGGCCCTAGGCTGTGTTTACTGCCTCTAAAATAAGCACGGTGCTTAGCTTCTCAGTTGCAACACTTTCCAGCTTTTATGAAAGAAATAAACAAAAATAAAATGTTATTTTAAAATTAGTGTCAGAAATTAAATAAATTATCCTCAATACTGCTATATAGTTTAAAAAATTTGGAAGGACTGTTCAGTAAAATCTCCACAGCAAAACCACACCCCCCAATAAAGCTTTCTGCATTTGGCAGTGAGTATATCTAATCCTGTTACAACTGTGTAGTCTGCTTTTTTTTTTTTTAATTTTTTTCTCAAATTATATGGTAGAATCAGTATGATATAGTGTTGTAAGACTTAGTCTCTCCTGCCAGGCTGTGTAGCTCCCAGCATTATCATGAATGGGCTATGGAAACTCATAAGGTTGGAATGGTGATTAAGTTAGTAGAAAAAAGCAAAACCCTTAGGAAAGTGTCTGCCACATTAGTACTAAGTACATATTTGCTTTTTTTTTTCCTCCCCTGTTCCAGGGATTGAACTCAGGACCTTGTGCTTGTGGTAGGCGTGGTGCTCAATCCTTGGCTGCATATTTCCTTAATTTTAAGTCAAAATTTTATTTATTTATTTATTTATTTATTTATTTATTTATTTGTTTAAATTTTATTTATTTATTTATTTATTTATTTATTTATTTATTTGTTTTTGGTACTGGGAATTGAACTCCAGCCCTTATGCTTGTGAGGCAGGTGGCTGAACCACTGAGCTAAATCCCCAGCCTTAAATCAAATTTTTAAAGATGTAATTTGGGTTACATTTTAAAATGCAGTGAATTTTACCCTTTTAAATATGTGCCACATTCAATCCATAGAACATTTCTGCTATCTTTTTAGAGAACAATGTTTATTCAGAATTATCGAATTCATCCTTGGTGTAGATTTCTTTTTTTTTTTTTTTTTCCTCTTCTCATTGAGTTTATTGGTACATGTTAGGTATACAGTACAGTTACATTCATCATTGAGATCTTGTACCTTTACATGACAGGTCTTGGTTTTCATTTTTTCCCCTTACCCCTGCCCTTCCTTCTCCCCCTCCTCCCTTCCCCATTTACAAATACTTTATTTCCATTTTTTCATGTTCTCATGTTTTTTTCTTTTCCCTTATTGCCTTTCCCCTACCCTTGCCACTTCCCCTACACCTTTAGCCCCTTTCTTCCTGTTTCACACTGTCAATTAAAAGCTATAATGGTGCAGAAGATCCTAATGGTATAATTGACACTAGGAGTAGATTTCTTAGTCTGACTTCATTCATTAAGCCTGGAGATTGGGAACCTTTTCTTTAAAGGACCAAATAGTGAATGTTTTGCCTCGAGGGCTGTATGATCTGTGTGTGACTCTCACCATTGCTGTTGCAGTATTCAGTGCATAAGTGTATTGATTCAGCATGACTATCTTCCAATAAAATTTTGTTTACAGAAATGTATGGCAGCTGTATTTGGGCGGATGATCATACTTTTCTGAGTCCTGGCTTAGCATGATGAGGTTTATTCATGTTGTAATGTGCATCCATAGTTTGTTTAGTCTTCTTAAAGATTGCTGAATTGCTGGGGGTAGTAGTGCATGCTTGTAATCTCAGCACTTGGGAGGGTAAGGCAGGAGGATTGCCATGAGTTCTGAGACATCATGGGCTACATACTGAGTTCAGGGCCAGCCTGAATCATATAGCAAGACTCTGTCTCAAAAAGCCAAAAAAGAAAAAATCGCTGATTATTATCCTGTTACAGAATATATGCAGTTTTGTCCTCCACCTCGTGAAGAGTTTGGGTTTTTCCAATTTTGAACAATTGCAAATAAAGCCATTATAAACTTTTGCTGACATATTTTTATGCATACACACATTTTCATTCCTTTTGGGTAATTACCTAGGAATGCATTTGCTATGTTGAATGGTAAGTATGTGCTAAACTTCTTCAGACATCTTCAAACCATTTTCCAGAATGACTGATCATTTCACATTCCTAGCTGCAATGTAAGAGAGCTCCAGTTGTGCTTTATCCTCATGAGCACCTGGTGTTATTTTTTCTTTTTAATCTTACTCATTGTAAAAGAGTATGAAGAGTCTTAGATGCCAGAGTAAAGATATGTACTTTTAATATAAATTATATCAGAAACTCTTGTGAGGTTTTATACATATCAGGTACATTACTTGGGTTTAAAATTATTACTCCAGATGCAACAAGGAAAATGATTTGGAAAGAGGAAGGGTAAATATGTGGAGACCTTTGGGAGGATGTCATACAGGTTGCAGTGAAGATGAAATGACCAGGTGTGAGAATTTTTCAGGAGCTGGAATTGATAGGGCTCAGTAATTGATCAGTTATAGCACTGAAGAGAGTGGAAGCTGTCAAGGATGCCTCCAGGATTTCTGGGGTATACATAGAAGATGCCCAGAATAGAGAGGTCCCTGGGCAGTTTGGTATCTGGGTTTCAGAGTAGGGGAACAAAATTGAAAGTCCCTGTGGTAGAAGGGATATTTGATGATGTGAGGTGGAGGAGGTTCTCTAGGGAGAGAGTTCTTACGCTCATAGAGGAAGGAATAGGACACGTGAAGGGGGAGGGTCAGTGATTTTTGTTGGGCAGTTGAGTGACATCCAGAGGAAGCTGAGAGTGATTTGGAGAGACTGAAGACAATAAGAGAATTGTCTCAAAGATGTTCACGTCAGTTCTGTGTTACTGGAAGCCGTCAAATAGTTTGTGCTGGTGGTGGTAGTGGCTGTGGTGTGTGTGTGAAAAGCCTGGTTAGAGGTAGTGGAGGGGTAAGGACTAAGGCCATAGAGAAAGCGCTTACAGATTGCTTGAGAATTTGTAGGGTGGTAATTAGAAACCTATGATAAGTATTTGTTTTAATTGTTAAGAAGAGACTGAGAGCATGCTGGTGAGAAGGGTGAGTGAGGCAGGGCATGAACACAGGAGAAACAGTACACTCAATAGGCATAGTGCATGCTGATCAGGTAAGTCTGCCTGCTGAAGGAGAGCCTCAAGAAGTTGCATTTAACCTTCATATGTAGAGTAGAATGGGAGCTTTTGGTATTACCAAGTTCTAATGAACTATATCATAATATGGTCTTTAAATGTTTTTCTCAAGTATTTCTAGAAAACCTACCAAGTAGAAAATGTCAGCAATTCTTTTGATGTGTGAAAATGCTCTGGTGTTTTAGTCACTTGTCAGTCTCATGTCCAAGTCCTGCCCATCTGTCACGGTGCAGCTGAAGCCCTCAGATGAAAGATTCTCCCTCCCTCTCTCATCTGAATGGTCATAGCCTGGTATGGTTTTCCCTCTATTTTGACGTTTGTTCTTTTTACATGCTTGTTATATATATATGCAATGAGTGTATGTGTGTGTGTGTGTGTGTGTGTGTGTGTGTGTAACAGTAAATATATGTTCATTTCTTTCACTAGACGACAGAAGGCAAAGACCATAACCAAGAGATATTCTTTCCTCTAAAACACCTGGCAGCCATACTTACTTAGTTACTTTAAATACATATAAAGTAAACATGAAGAAGTAATTATTAGTAAATAATTAGGAAAAGTTATACTTTGCAGAATAGGATTGTTGTGGCTTGGCATCTGAGGAAATAGCCTGAAAAATCATGGCGCCTGAGTATAACCTTTGTTTTTATGGTACTTAGTAAGATATGTTTTGAAAGTTCCTTTTTATGTGCTATTAAAGAATCAGATTATTTGATAATAATGGTAACAATTAGTGTAGGACAGTACTATGTAGTTTATCAATGACTGGTGTTATTATTGCATTCAGACAGAAGATAAGCCAGAGATGGAGAGACAGAGAAATCACAGGGGCTTTATCTTCATTTTAGAAATGAAGAAACTAAGGTTCAGAGATACTGTGTTAGGAGTTATATTGCTTTGTTCTACTGCCTGACTCGAAAGCACAAGGACATGAGTTTGCTCCCCGGTACCAAAAGAAAAAAAAAAAAAGTTACATTGCTGATAAACAGGAGTGCAAAGGTCCAAATTGGGATGTGTTGACCCTAATCCAGGGTTTTCTCAGGACACTCTGTGCTTGATAGATTGATTTTCATAGAAATCCAGTTAGCCTAATAATAATTAAATCTAGTCATAAAGAGTAATTTAGTTTATTTACTGGATTAAAAAATCTACTTATCCTGAATGATCAGAATAATCTCTTAAGTACAAGCATAAGTCTTTTTGAATAGACTTTGGCCTGGACATCCATATGTGGCCTCTTCAGCAATCAAAATGGGAAAAACATCATCATTATGGGTTATGCTGATGCTTTAAAGAGAAGAAAATAGTTGTTATGCATCCATGGGTTGCTAATAGAGCAGCACTGGTTACCATTTTTCGGTGTAGTGAATAAGCCTAGTGTTAACGGTTTAATAAAAACCAGATAACTATTTTTCTGGGTTTTGACTCTGACTTCAGGTACTTATTTTTTTGAATACCAATATCAATTTTTGAATACCAGTATTTTTTTAAATACCAGATATGGGATGATGATAAGTCAGATTATTATGTAAGAATTAGGACTAGAGAGAGTCATTATCCTTTTAAGAAGACGAGGCCTAGGGCCTGGGATTTAGTTCACCACCACCTGCCTCGCAAGGCGAATGTCCCGAGTTCAATCGCCAGTACCAAAAAATGAAGAAAAAAAGAGGATGAGACCTAGATTTAATTATTAAGTTTTCAAAAATGGAAATGCTACATGATAAATACATGAAATCCTTGATTTTATATGAAAATATATGTTGTTGTTGTTGTTTTTGGTACCAGGATTAAACTTGGGATCTTGTGCTTGTGAGGCAGGCAGTGGCACCACTGAGCTAAGGCCCCAGCCCTATATTAGAATATTTAATGAGGAAGCCTCTGACTAAAATATTTGAAAAATAAGATTCCAGTTAAACATAGCTGATTACTTAAACTGCTAAGCAGATTCATTTTATTTGTACTAAGTTAAACTTAAAGAACCCAAACTCAGAATATAATTTGTCAAGGAAATAGAGGAATGAGGAATATAAATTTTTAAGGAAATGCAGAAATGCAAAGTGATATTTTCTCTTCCTTTCGTGTGACATCAATACTTCTAAATATTACCTGGATGAATTGTTGCTATTGGGAAAAATAGTTCCTTCTTTTGCCCTATAAATTGTCTCAGGTATTTGAGTAAAAATAATGAACTTGGCTGTATATAAAGCCATAACAAACAGTTGAGGTTTTGAGTTTGAACTGTCTTTTATGGCTAGTTTTGACTCCTGTGAAAAACTTCGCTCAGCACTCCTTTCCCCCACGATGCTGGTCCTGTATGCCCAGTCCATGGGTACTTTAGCCCTGCCATTCTTTATCTCCACTACAAATTCCTTCTTTTGGTGTACTATAAAATGTATTAAATCGGCCTCACAGATGAACGCCTGAAAGTGGTCTGCTTTTTCATCAGGTGAATCTGGCCTATGTGGAAGCAGCAGAGTGCTTTGAACCTGTGAACAGGGAGCCTCCTTCCAGAGAAGCTCAGCTCCTGACTTTGCGAAACACTTCAGAATTTGATATCCTTGTGATTGGAGGAGGAGCAACAGGAAGTGGCTGTGCACTTGATGCTGTCACCAGAGGTGAGTCCTGACGTGTGAATGTGACACAGGTAAAGGCTCCACCCCTAATACAGGCACAAAAAGCGTGTGTGCTGTGTTCGTGAAGTCTCATTGCTTTGGCATTCCCTAATTTTTCTTCCTTTGTGAAGCACCTTCACAATTTTTAAAATATCACACTTGACAATTTAAAATTTAAATATAATTTACCTTCACTACGGTGGCTTTGTTTAAAAAGAAAAGTTTACATTTATGCAAACTCACTGATTTGATATTAATTTTTCCTAATACAAAGTAAAGTGAACATGCTTACAGTATATGAAATAGAAATACATATCACCTGAAATCACATTTATGTCAGTTAGGGATAGAAAAGATTTATTAAATGAAATAGTCTAGCAAAATAATTCTTTTGGTTCATGCATCTGTTAAAACTATCTCTTCTGGTGAAGTATGAATTGCAGTTCAGAAAGTCCAGTGGTACTTCAGTTCACAAACTTGATTCTTTTCACAATTCTGGTCTCAAACCGTGTTGGACAAGAACCAAATCAAATTCAGCGGTTAGGGTTAGCCATTATGGAGAAATCTGAGTTGGTTCTTGTCCAGGTCAGTTTGTGACTAGAATCATGGAGGGAACTGAGTGCATGAACCAAGGCATCATTGTAATGGAGAACACTTATTAATACATAGTTTTGTCCTGGTCACACTGTCTACTGTTGATAAGCATTAGGGAAGACATGGGAAAAGTTCTCTAAAAATGGAAAGAATGAAAATGTACAGAATGAAAATACAGTATTGAAGAACAGTGCTCTTACATATGGTATAGTGTCTTAGTTACTTGTTACTTCTCTGTTGTTGCTGAGACAGAATACCCAACATTCAGATTTAAAGGGGAAAGGGTTTATTTAGCTCACAGTTCATGGGGGCTTCAGTCTATAATTGGCTGGCTCCAAGGCAGGATAGCAGAAGGGCAATGGTTCATGGCGAAGGAAGACAGCAAAAGCAACAAGAGACCTTAACAGCATCTTTCTGCCCCTTTTATCTTATTCAGACTACTTAGGGCAGGTGGCACTCACACCTTAATCCTAGTGCCCTCGGGCCTAGCCCCACTATTGAATCAGTCACACACTCTAAATTCTCCTACCTCTGAAAAAGTACGAGGCTTTGAGGGTGGGGCATCTAAACACAAGCCATAATTTATAGTTAATAAAATAATATTTTTCTTTGCCTGTGAGTTATTGTAGAATTTGGAGTCAAGGAAATATAGGTACATATTTTGAGTCAGCTTTGTTACCAGGTGTGTGTGCGTGTGTGTGTGTGTGTGTGTGTGTGTGTGTGTACTTGGGCATATTTTACTTGATTTCTCTGAGGTTCATGTTTCAAATAGGTTAAAAAAATAACTTATTTGAATTGTGTAATCAGGAGGAGACTTGGAACAGTGCTTTGTCATAACAAGGTAGATGCTTAAGAAACCAGACAAAATTATAGCTACTCTTATTAATATGAAGGTAGAAGGTTTTTGGAATGAGTTGCTTTGAAGATATAATACTACAGAGTATCTTCAGTGTATTAAATTGGGCCTGGCATGGTGATACACAGGAAGGCTAAGTCAGCAAAATTGCCCCAAATTCAAGCCAGTATGGGCTACATAATGGGTTCAAAGCCAGCCTGGACTATATAGTGAGATCCTGTCTCAAAACAAAATAAAAATCCTTAAAAATGTATTAGATTGGGTTGAGCACTGCTGTAAGGAGTTTTACCTCTGTATTATTTGTTTTTAAAAAATGTTCAATATTTATGACAGCTTCATACTCAGTGATAGTTTATTATGGAATAATTTTTCTCACACTAATGGAGTTCCTACCAATGCTACCTGAGGTTTATTTATCTTACATACCTGGTAGAACTTACTCTCATAAAAATGAAGTATGGGGGCCAGGGATTTAGCTCATCAGTTTGGTGGCCTGCCTTGCAAGCTCAAGGACCCAAATTCAATCCCTGGTACCAAAAAAAAAAAAAAAAAAAAATGTTTAATGAAATTTAAGCACTAATAAAAATGGCCTAGATTATTATGATTTCACAGCACCCACATTTAGGTTTTGATCTATGTGAACCTCATTGCTGGGTCCTTTTTTGTTACTTTGATAATGGTAAGTTCAAAGTATAGGCACTGGGATCTAGTTGACCCAAATTTGCTTTCTCCAACCATAGAGTGTAATTTGGACATGCAAAAGCAGATGGGGAGAGCAGTTGTAGGTATCACAAGTTGAACTCAACTCTGTAGCCCAGGGGATCTGGCAGGAGAGTGGAGCGAGGAACCATTCCCAGCATAATGGAAAGTCTTGTTTGGGACCACTTCCCTAAGAAATAAAATTTAGTAGATGACAATTTCTGTATCAAAGAGAATAATTTCCCCAGTAGGATTCAGAAAAATATGTTTATTGATATTTCCAGTTATTTTCATGTTATTGTAATAAAATACATAGCCATTCTTTTTATTTCAGTTCTGCAAATGCTCCTGTTCTATGTATGGCAAATATGTCGGGTACTACAGGAGACTACAGAGGTGATTGATAGAGTTGGTACCTCAGCACTCGATAGTGTTTGTTTGCATACAGCAGATCACATTATGGAGAATGTGTACTTTTCAGAAAGCTCAGGGAACATGATAAAGGTATGAATATTTAAGGTAGTCATATTTTCTGAGAATGGTTAAAGCCAGAAAAGCTGCTGTTTGGTATAGGTACTTTTAATAGGCAAATATTGCTTGTTAAAAGCACTCCAGTCTCAAGGAACATTCAGGGGGGACAGTGTATGTGACAGAGAGCAGTTTAATTTGTTTCGTTTGCTTTTTGAGACAGGGTCTTGTTATGTAGTTCAGATCAGCCTCGAACTCACATGTAGTCTAGGCTGACCTCAAACTCATTGTGATCCTCCTGCCTCTGCCTCCTGAGTGCTGGGATTACAGGTGTGTGACACCTTGCCTGGCTTGTCCTTTAATTTGCCATAGGGTATTTTAATTAGCTTTTCTGTCACAGGCACGAAGTACCTGATATTCATAATTTAAAAGAGGAAAGGTTTATTTCGGCTCACAGTTTCCAAAGGATTTAGATTGGTTGGTTGGCTCCAGGGCAGAAATTGTATGACAGCAGTGCACGGCAGGGGAAAAATGTTCATTCTGGGACAGCCAGGAGGCAGAAAAAGGAAGGAGGCACCGGGGACAAGAATATATCCTTCTGGGTCATACCCCAGTGACCCGCCTCTTCTGATGGGGCCTCACCACATAACAGCCGTTCAATCACAAACTCATCAGTGGATTAAATCCATTGATGAGGAGAGAAGCAGGTGACAGGTCTGGCCATGGTGTGCCAGAGCAGGGCCTCTACCTTCCTTCCTTCCTTCCTTCCTTCTTCCCTTTCCCTCCCTCCCTTTTCCTTCCTCCCCACCCCCTTTCTCTCAGATTTTTGAGACAGGGACTCACTATGTTGTTCAGGCTGGCCTCGACCTCACAACAACCCTCCTGCCTTGGCCTACCTGGTGCTGGGATTACAGATGTGTGTCATCATGCCAAGTGCTCTTTGACTTTGTTGATTAGGCCTCTTTAGATACTGAAATGCATGAAGTGTGGTGATTAAGAATGGGTCGGGAGTATCGAAGGTACAGCGATAGGCACAAACTTATAGGAGATCTGGAGACAAATGAAATGGAGAGGAGATGATTGATGGTGCAGGAGGGTAATAAAGAAGGGAGGTGGTATATTTAAGGATTTGGTTTTCCCTTCCTTTCTTCCCCTTCCTCTTTCTTGCCTTTCTTTTCTCCTCCTCCCTACCCTGTCCTTCTTTCCCCTTTTTTTCTCCTCCCCTCTCCTCTTTCTCAGTCTTTTTCTTGATAAGAATGATCTGAATATTTTTGTAGACCAAGAGGAAAAAGTTGGCAGTAGAGGGAAAACCTTAACATGAAGTCATAGAAGGAGAGCCTGGGAAACAGTGTCTCATGCAAAGGCAAGTAAGAGGATATCAAAATGTGTCTTAGTTTTGGCAGGAAGAAGAGATTTGTTTCCCAGAGACAGAAGCAAAAGGTAAAGATTCTAAGATACAGAAAAGGGAGCATATGTGAGAATTATTCTTAAATAAACAGAAGAAAAGTCATGTTTCTGGATGAGAAGAAACAACTGTAGTGTAGAAAAGGTGTACAGTTGCCTTGTGATGCCTGGCATGGCACTCAGGAGGCTGAGGCAGGAGGCTGTGAGTTTGAGGTCACTCTAGGCTATATAGTGATTCCACGGCCAGCTTGAACTTTATAGCAAGACCCTGGCTCAAAAAAAAAAAAATTACCTCATGGAGTCTATAATAGGAAATAAAGTTTTTTTGTTGTTGTTGTAGTTAGGAAAATATAGATTTGTTTTCCAAGGGAATAGAGATAGGGAGGGAGGAGAGAGAAGGGAGAGAGGAGAGGTGAGAGGGAAAAAGAGACAGAAAATGAACTGGAGGTCTGTCTGTACCATATTGCTGAGCATAGAAGCAGAGAAAATACAGTAAGGTAGAATCCAGAATTAAGAATCGACTGGATATCAAGAATAAAAGTGGAAAATGAAAGACTGAATAAGCAGGAAAATTGTTTAAATATAGACCTAGAGCTTTAAGAGGTAGGTGTAAGGGCCATTAGAAAGCCAGGCTTCAGCAGAAGAGTAGGGGAGGGCTGAAGGGCCTTAAGTGCAGGCAGAAGGCAATCACTCACTGCCCCGTACTCCTCTCCTCCTTTTGAAAAGTTTCACCTATGTTCGCTTTGTGCACTTTTTGTATTTACATTGTTTATAAAACATACGATATCATATTATAGTTACATTTTTGCAGTGTTTCTTTGAATATATATATAATTTTTGAAAATATATTTCTTAAAATTTTATTGGTACATTTTAGATATTCAGGATAACATTCCTCATAGGGAATTTGTGCCTGTCCATGACATACCTTGATTCTTTTCTCCCCCAATCCCCTCCCCTCCCCTCAACCCCTCTTCCCTTCTTTCTTTAGAAAAGCTGTTTCCATTTTTCCTTCTGTTCTTTTTCGTCCCTTCCTTCCTTTCCCCTTTCCCCTTCTCTTGTTCCACTTCTCATTTGAACATTTTCTCCCCACTTCCCAATATCTGTTATACTATACACACACACACGTGCACATACACACTATTATACTATATATTACAGAAATTATGTACTACTTATGGGTAAGAGGAATATAGTGTATACAGTATAGTATAGTGTATATAGTCTTCTTTTTAATGGAAACATTCTATTTTATTTATTTTTACTCAGTGACTGTAGATTTTGGCTTTTTTAAAAAAAAAAGTGCTGGCATTGAACCTTGAGCTTCATACGTGCTTAAAGCACATTCTCTGCCTTCACTGAGCTGTACCCCAGGCCAGGTTTTTTTCTATTTAAATAGAACAATACTGCTTATGAGCCAAGTATTGAATCAACTCTGAGAACATAAAGACTAATTAGATGTGGCCTTGTTCTTCAGGAGCTTAAAGTTTATCTCACTTTTTTTTTTTTTTTTGGTACCAGGGATCGAACTCAGGACTTTGCACTTGTGAGGCGAGTGGCGGCACCACTGAGCTAAATCCCCAGCCCCAGGTGCTTGCAGTTTATTAGTGCTTATTGAACAAATAGACATTTCCTTTGAGTATGGAAGGGCATTCAGAAGCAAGAAGAGTGAACCAGGGTGGTCACGGATGACTGAGTGGTGGTGACTGCAGCAATAGTGGTGGGGTGATATCCATACTTTGTTGGTCAGCGTCATAACTTTTTATAGTTACAGTGGCTAAAAAATGTATTTTTCATATCCTTTGACATATTCATTGCTGTTCTAAAGTAATTGGCTGAAATTTTGAATTTATGTGGAATTATGATTTATAGAAGGAATGAGCAGACTTTAGCTTATATGTCTTTTATTATGCTGTTAGCTCTTTGGGGATAATGTTTATAATTAAAAATGTATAAAATATACTGAAAGTAATCTATATTTATCCTTTTACTACAATTTTTGATCATATCAGTAGCTCTGTGAAGTGTGAAATAATCATGGGCATTTGGTTAATGAATTGTGCATTGTTGGTGTTCATTCATGGAATTTGCTCTTTTCTTATATTTGATGCTTCACTTAACAACAAATTTTGCTTTCTCTGCATTTGATATGTTTTTACTAAATTACTCCTGATTGTATCCATTAATCTTTAGTCACATTTGACAAAAATAAATTACTGTGATCTTTTAAAGTTACCAGTAATAATTAGATTTTTTAGGACATCAAAGTTTTGGGGGAGCTATTAGATGTTAAAGGGCTTGTGTAAAAATGTTTGCACACGTTTTTTGATAAAAATACTGTACCCAAATGCAATTTTGGTAATAGATAAACAAAGACTGTAGAGGGAAAAGAAGTCATGAAGTCTTCATAATGAACATTTATTTACGTTCGCATCATCCCACTTTGCTCGAGAATCAATTTTCATTTGGGAGTACAGTATTACTTCATAAACAAAAATATGCACAATTCTCCTCACGTTCTCCTGCAGGTCTCTAGGATCAATACAAACTGCTTTACTGTTTAACACTTTTGTGTCTGGTTCCCAGGCAGAAGCACAGTCCTAAAGCCCAGTTGTGGGCACTTCACTACCCAAAGAAGCAGGAACATGGAGAATCTGATGAACAAATTCACTACCATAGGGTTCTCCAATGTTTTTTCTTTAGTTCTTTATATTCTTTTATGTGACTCTACCTGTCTGTGTCCAGAATCACCCAGGACATTTTTGGGTTAAGATTTGATTGATAATTTTTCACAACAGAGAAACTATTCTTTTTTTTTTTTTTGATACTGGGGATTGAACTCAAAACTAAGCTTTTATGGCTTCAGTTCAAGTTCTAGAGCAGACTGCCTCTTGTTGGAAGAAGACATTAAGTGTAGTCATGTATGTAACCTTTAGGTTAGAAAAGGTATCTTGGTAGCAGTTCTTGAATGTCACTATAATTCCTTCAATTCTATGGTGGTATAGTGTAGTAATTAAGGATACAGGCTATAGAAGTATAATGAAGTGGGGTCAAATCATGGCCTCATTCTTAGCTCTATGAACTTCAGCAAGTGTCTTAACCTTACAGAGAATCTCAAATTTTCAAGAATAAATGAAACATAACATGCTCCCTAAGTAAAGGTTTGGAAAACTGAGAGGTGTGTGCATTACAGAAAAAATGCAGAGAAAGGGAGAGCCCTGGACACAGTGCATTCTGAAAATTTTAAATCTTTTTCATTCAGCACCCTCCTATCCCTTTGCCCTGCACATAGGGAAGAATCCCATTTAAGGAAGTAGAATGATAGAAAGTTTGTTGTTTATTAGCCACTGCTAATTACACCAGATTACAAATTTCTCTAAAAATTATTCTGGAAATTTCACATAACTTTAATTAATGTAGTGACTTCCTTTGAAAGGGACTGGGAAGGGGGGGACTTGAGAAATCATACTAAACTTCACCTGAGAAATAAGCCTATGATACTTAGTAAGGCTTATAAGGATAAGCTGTCATATTAACCTGTATTCTAACACTACTGCAATTAAAATAGTTTGCTCAGGGAATAGAAAGATGGGTGGAAAAAAACTAAGAGTCTAGAAATAGATGTAAATACATGATGTTTAGAATATAGCAAAGGCAGCATTTTAAACCTGTCATTATTGGTCACTTAATGCTGGAGTGTTCTGTCTCCCCAATTTATGTATACATGTGTGCTTATGTGTTTGTGTATATATTCTGTTTATCATCCTTTGTGTAAATTGAGGATTTAAGAATAAAAGATTATTATAAAAAGTGTACATGAACTTTAAAAAATGGAGTAGGAAACCTGTTTTTTAACATGACACTAGATAACTATATAGAAAAAAGCCTCTTAAATTTGATTTCATAAAAATTAAAATATTTGTGACAAAAATATAATAAAGTAAAAATACGTGAAATTAGCAGAGTATTTGTAATATAGTCTATAAGACAGAATTTATTTCAGGTGTGTTTAGCTTTTCATGTTCTTTTGTTTTGATACATCTGTGATAATATGTATGTGGATTCCATTTACTTATTTTTATTTTTTAATACTTAATATATAGACTATCTCTTTTAGTATGCATATTGAATTGACTTATGTTTGTGTGATTTTTCATGCATTTATTATGTCTTGTTTTAACCTTCCATCTTTTTCCTTTTTTTCTCTTTTCTGACTGTTATATTAGATCGGTTTTATATCTTGCTCCATTTCCATACCCTGATCTTGAAAGATTTATTTATTTCTATCCTCAAGTCCCAGGGGCTTTTTCTGCCACCAAATCTTGGCTTCTGATTTATTTATTTCATGGACCCTGCAGACCATCTGCTGAGACAACTGAATCTGTCTTCCTGAATCCTGACCTTGTCCCAGCAGAATCCCTGTCTCCAGGCAGTGATCAGGGGTAGCTCTTTAACCTCCTTGTGCAAGAGGAAGAGCGCTTCTTCAGTCCCAACATCCAAGTGAACATCTGGTTTCTTTACCTTTCTTCACAGTGGTTAGTTATATTCTTCTTGCCCTTTATGAGCTGAACTCCTGGTTGACTTTGCCTGTTTGTGGCTCCTAAGCCTAGCAAGACGGAAGCATTTGGCCTAAACCCTCTGCTCAATTTCTGGTTCATGGGATGTTTCTTACTTTTGAGTCAACTGTGTCTTTAATTTTGCTTGAATTTGGAGAAGAGAAGGGAGAGTCAAAGTTGGGTGTACAAGTTATTTTATAATTTTATTTGCAGTAACAGCGAAAAATTGGGGACTGGCTTAAACTGAGGTCTACTAAATTACTGAAAAGAGGTAAATATTTGCAGGGAAAATAGCTAAAACGTGTTGTAAGTTGAAAAGGCAAGTTGTGAAGAATGACAGCTAATTTTGTTTTTCAAGCAAAAGTGAAATGGTGTATAGGTATCATAGGTATTTTTGTGATAATGTATGAGACATTTTAAATAATTTGCCTTGGTTTCCTCTGGATTTTGTGACTAGAAAGTTAGTAAAGCATTCTTTAATCTTCTCTTTTCCTCTGACGTCTATATTGTTTGGATATGCTACCTGTTTCCAAACATTGACAATTTTTTTTTTTTATTGAGTTTATTGGTACATTTAGGGATACAGTACAGTTACATTTATTGTTGGGATCATGTACCTTTACATGGCAAGTCTTGATTCTCATTTTTTTCCCCTTACCTCTGCCCTCCCTTCACCTCCTCCTCCCCTCCCCATCTACAAACACTTTATTTTCATCTTTTCATTCTCTCACATTTTTTTCTTTTTCCTTTTTGTTCTTCCCCTACGTATCACACCTTCCCTACACCTTTAGCTCCTTTCCTCCCATTTCTAAATGTCAGTAATCTTATTAGAATCTTATGCATTGTTGCAGAATATTCACACCAGGGAAACTATTCGGTATTTACACATGTGGGACTTATTTATTTCACTTAGGAGT
>NW_022900938.1:37232183-37260581 GCF_012274545.1 Fukomys damarensis | reverse complement strand
AGACCCTTATCTTTCGCCATGCACTAAATTAAAATCCAAATGGATTAAAGATCTAAATATTAAAACAGAAACATTAAACTTGCTGGAAAGTAAGTTAGGCAGAACTCTGGAAGACATTGGTATAGGAAAAGACTTTATGAACAAATCCTCAGTAGCACGGGAACTAGCAGAAAGAATCAACAACTGGGATCTCATCTTACTAAAAAGCTTCTGTACTTCAAAAGAAACCATTAGCAGAACTAAGAGACAATCTACAATGTGGGAACATTGACAATTTTTAATGTTAACAAAGTAAAAAGAGATAGCAACAGCAGTAATTCTCTTATTCCCTGAAATATCTTTATTACAATTGTTATAATTCAATGCAATTTTATGACTCTGTAACCACATGTATATTTAAGGAACACAAAGTATATTAATGGTATAGTCTAACAACATAATATCTCTATTAATAGTTTGTACATTTTCTTAAACGTAAGAACTGATGCTCAAATAATCAATCCAATATTTTATGCTTCTATAAAATGCTAACATTTGCTTTCAGAAAATGCCAGGAAAAGCACAGGATCCTGATCACAGGGATTAGCAAGCTAGAATTACTTTGCAGCTTTACAGGGGTGTTATTTTTTAGAAAAATTGATCCTTCATATAAAATGTTCGGCCTTTGGGTTAGTCCCTTTTTCTTATTAATGGCAGTGGCTGTCTGAAATCCAAAGTTAAGTGCCTAAAGCTTTTCTAAATAAAGATTATCTCACCTTTCTTTAAACTGTATACATTTTTCTTCACGGAGCATGTGGATTTAATACCTATGTTTATGATACAAATACATAGCATATCTTATGCTTTCTCCTTTGTGTATTGTTACCTTGATGACTGATAGTTATTTTCTTGTACTTGCCCTTGTTTTCTATTAAAAAATACCTTAATAATCACATTTCTAAAATTTTATTGTAATGAAACAATGATATAGGAAAGTTGAAATGAAAATATAATCTTCAGTACTATCTGTAATAGTGAAAAAATAACCCAAATGGTCCAAAGTAAGAAATCAAATAAACACACCATTATAAACAGTTAATGTAATACTGTCGATGCTTTAGTATATGTGCTGCCGAAGTGAGCACTGTCCATGCTTTAAAAATGAAATCATAGAAAAAGATATTGATGTGGAGAAATGTTTACAGTAAACAGTGTTGAATTAAGCTCCTTAAATATACCATATCATCCTATTTTTGTAAAAGTGTACATATGTGATTATATACATGCATAGAAAATGTGAACGTTTATACAGCCAAATGTCAACTGTGGTTATCTCTGAGTGGTGTAATTACAGGAGAGTTTTATTTTGTTCTCTTTGCTTCTCTGCATTTATTATATTGAGCATGTTTTCATGCATAATAAGATAATCAGTAAAAGGTATTAAAATATACTTCTGTTCTATTTCATGTTGTGAAAGTTAAATGTCGTACCATTTCTCCCCTTAGATTGTAATTACCCCTCTATATTCATCCAACTGTCTTGATCCACAAATTGGTTTAGTTGGAAGTAGCTAGACAACCTCACCGAGGTCTGAAAAGACAAGCTGTGTTCAGTGCAGACCCTTCACTCTACCTGGAATATACAATTTCAGCTTGTTAAAAGATGGAATGAAGATGAATGAAAGGTAGACTTCAAATTTGATTTTATTCTTCTAACATAACTAATTTTGTTACTCTGCCTAGCATTGAGAGTAATTTTGCTCTAGATACTAATATTTCATCACTGAGACATTCCTGAGACTACCTGCTGAATGTACTCAATCAAAAATGAAAAATAAAACAATATTGCCACTCTCAAATGTTAAGGTTCAAACTGGGTATGATACCTTTAATCCCAGCTACTCTGGAGGTTGAGGCAAGAGGATCTAAGTACAAAGCCAACCTAAAAGAAACTCAGGCCCTATCTCAAGATAAAAAGCTGGGCGTGTAGCTCAGTACTACAGCACTTGCCTAGCACATGTGAGCCCTGGGCTCAATCTCTGGGACTGCATACAAAACCAAACAAAAATCTTCTAATAATGCTTTTAGCTTACATGGTGCTTAATATATCAATTTGGCTATAATTTTGGAAGATGAATTTCCATTTTTGTTCTGGAAGGAATAATCTCATTTGAGAAAGCCCGGTTGGGAAGCTTGATGATTTGACACTGGAAATAATCTGGCAAAACAACAATACAGTGAGCCTGGATTAACTGAGGAGGAACGTAGTTTAACTTTTTTTGGTATTTTCTAGAGTTTCTCACAGAAATACATGTGAATAACTTAAAATGTTCGGATTGGAAAAATCAGTTTGAGAATTTGAAAGTGTTGTCTCACTTAAATATCCTGAAATATCCCCCTAAGATGGTTGTCTAATTCTTAGAGTAGTTCTATGCCTCACAGAGTTAGTTTGGTAAAAAATAAAAAAAATTCAGCCTCACAGCACAGCCCATGGAATTCTGTCTTCATCTCACTCTCCAGGTCCATCTTCTGCCTTGGAAGGCTAGATTCTTCACTGCTGTGCTCATTTGTACGGGCCTTCTCCATTACCACCCTGCCTGCCTCAGTGAGAGAAATCTTTCTGGAACATTAATCAGATTTCTCAGCATAAAACATTTTAATGGTCTCCCTGGAAAGTGGTGTAATAGCATTTCCCAGACAGTATCTTAGAATTTTTGAAAAAAAATTTTAGATTGTTTTATTCTTTTTTTGTTATTTTTGTTTTGTGATACAAACTCATGACTTTGTGCTTGCCCGGCAGGCATGGCACCACTGAGCTAAATCCCTGTCTCCCTAGATTATTTTTATAGAAAAAAAAAAATAACAAGCACACTCTTGTTCCTAGGAATGGTTCCCCTGTAACTGAGTACAGTGCTCATTTTCAAGCTTCAGTGTCATTATGTCAATTCTTGTTCTTTCAAATGAGTTGTTTCTAAAACTAATTCAGGACCTATAGCCATATTCTCAGAGATGTTTTCCTTTTGAAGTGACCCAGAGATTACTTGTGGGAAACAGGGACGTCCAGGACAGTATACTAAGCCCTGTCCTGGTTGGGAAGCACCTTGCAGTCTGATCTGTCAGTTCTTCTCCTGGGATCTCCTTCATGTTGTTCTGATCTACGCTACTCTCAGGGCCTGAGTAAGAAGCAGCCCCTGAGTTTTCTGGGCCGCTTCAAGCATTTCCCTCTTCTTAAACTGATGTTGGCCATTGATACCTGCCTCATCCATGCCAACTGTTATGATGATCATGATCACCCCTCTATACATTCAGCCTATTCTGAAGAGCCCCTTCCCAGGGACAGCTGGAAACTTCGAACTTGGCTGCTGTTATTCCTTAACATAGGTAATATTGTCACCAGTAAACTATTCTTTGAATTTAGTGGCTTTAAATGATGACAGCTTCACTTCATTTTGGTGGATCAGGGATCTGAGAGAACTCAGCTGGGTTCGAGGTCGTCAAGTCCCTCACAGGTTGTGCCACTTCCTAGTGGTTCCTGGCGTATCAGGACTGTTTTCTTGGGTTGTTGGACTGAGGCTTGGGTTCCTCATGGCTTGGTGTCTAGGCTGCCTCTGGTTCCAGACTCACAAGATGTCTTTTGTAACTACATCACACAAATGACACACCCTCAGTGTTGGTGTGTTCTACCTCTTAGAAGAAAGGCACTGGGTTCAGCCCAGGTCCAAGCTCAGTGGGGAAGTGGGGATTGCTGGGGACTTTCTGAGAGTCCTGTGCACTACAGCTCAAGGGACACACTAGAGCAGGCCCAGGTGAGGAAGCCATGGTTGGATGGGACATTGCAAGTCCTCTCAGTCTCATTTTTCTGCCTTTTCTGGTATAGGCGTCTTGATGCTGTTACTGTGATTTCAGGCTTTAAAGAGTAGAGGTATATTTTAAATAATCTGGCTCCAAATGCCATTTGAAAGTCAACTCCCTCGTCTGATCTTCAACTCAAGAAAAAAATGATCTATTTTAGAGCTGAATGAAGCACTCTGTGTTGGACTTACTAAGGTGATATAGCTCACTGAAACAGTACATTCTTAAGAGATTTGCAGATGTAATTTGGACTTTGTGAAACTTGGGGTTTATGTCTTGAATTCAACTTCTAGAGATGCCACCTGCCTCTCAAGCACAAGGTCCTGAGTTTGATCCCCAGCACCAAACAACAAAAAAACAAATCAACTTCTAGAGGAAGATGAAAGTCCTCTATAGTCTCAAATGTGCCCCCTGTAAAGCCCCTATTACACTTTATTTGCCTCTTTTGAGTTGGTAGCTACATGACAGCCTGGTCTGGGTCCAATTCATCACAAACATCAGCACTTTCACTCTCAGTATTCTTTTTTTGTACCAATTAGGTATCTTTTTCTGAATCTTTAATGTATCTAATACTAAGTTTACTAAGGATTTCTAATGTTTAAATAGAGAATGTTACAGAACTTTCTCTGGCATACTTGCTTTAGAAGAGTGGGCTGGGTCTGTGATATCTGTAATTTCTGTACTGTTTTACTAGTTAGGGCATTAGCAATTTTTGACCTTGAATCAAAATGTTCTACTTTCCATAGCTTCCAAATATTTTGTCCCTTTAAATCAAGGAAATTGCCCTGATTTTATGATGACATTTGGGTGTGATATTTAAACTGTTGAAAGACCCTTTGTAGAAAAGACCCTTTTATGTTACATGTAATAAGTGGCTCTGAGTTGAATACATGCACAAGTTCTTCTTTTTGAGCTTTATGAGCCTAAACTTCACCAATTGCATATTCTCTTTGTAATTGGCTTCCATGGTATTCTTTTTTTCTTTTCTTTTTTTTGAGACAAGAAGATCTCACTATGTAGCTCAGGCTGGCCTTGAACTCACTGGCGATCCTCCTGCTTCAGCCTTCAGAGTGCTGGGATTACAAACATGCACCACCATGCCTGGCTCCATGGTATTCTTTCATACCCCCAAAATATGTTAGTCTTGGAAGTTCCTCTTGGTTTTGTGTTGATGTGTACTGTAGACATTGTGAGGTTTTGGCTGGTTTTTCAACCAATGTATAACATTTGTAGTAGTGATGGTCACATCCAGTCCTAATGAAGTGGGGGAATGTCTGCAGGAAAACAACAAAACAGAACTAGTTTTCTCCTCAAGAGATTTATAGCAGCCTGCAAATTACAGGGTAGAAGGATAGGGTGACTTGTAGAATTGACCTGTCTTGGCACAGCCTGAATTATTACAGGATATTTTGTTTCCTTTCCCATGCATACTCTGCATTGTATTGATTTGTATTGGCATTTATATTTCCTTATGATTTCTAAAGTTCTGTCATATGTTCAAATGTTTTAAATTAACCTACAAACTTCTTAGAGTCATTCTTTTTTTCATTTTATTGTGATATCTTGGATATCTTCCCCATTCTGTACCCACTGTAAACACCACCCCAGACACATTTCCAAATACAAGTTGGTATAAAAGGGGGTCTAATCTAGACTTACCAGAAATGCATGAGAGCAGGCCAAAGATGAGGAACTGGAATAGGACTGGACTCCTGTAGGGAGAGATGAATGTGTATTCCAGAAGGCTTCATGAAGATACTCAGTGAACTCTTCATGGGAAAGATGGGTGGCAGCCTCTCTTTTGATCCCCTAAATACACGAAAGTATGTTATTGCTATGAAATTGTACTGCAATATTTTCTAGCTGTGATTCATTCACAGTTTAATATGCTTCTAGTTCTGGCTTGACTTTTCCCCCAGGAAGTCTAAAATCTCTTCATTATAATATAGACAGTGTGCTGCACTTTGAATACAAATTTATCTATGTTCAGACTAATTTTTCTTGTGATTGTCTCTACCCTGGAGAAGTGCCTTTAATGAATTACATACAAATTGTGTAATTTAAGAAGTTAATTTGGTTTTCTGGTTACACAGGACTAAAAACAGCCCTTGTAGAAAGAGATGATTTCTCATCAGGGACCAGCAGCAGAAGCACTAAATTGATCCATGGTGGTGTGAGATATCTTCAGAAGGCCATCATGAAGTTGGATATTGAGCAGGTAATTGTGTATGCTGGTTGTTAAACAAAAATTGCAACTATGCTTTTTCTACCCAATTAAATCAGGCTGTTTAAAAATGGCTTTTAACATTTCTTCCTCTTGGAAATACTTATTTTGTGTGTGCTGCTGGAATATCTTTCAGGAGAGGTGTGTCAGTTCTTTCCTGTAGTATTATGTTTATGGGTAATCGGGGGCTTTCTCTACACAGGCATGTCAGAGTAGCAGATTTACAAAATGGCTTTTGGATGTGCTACCCTTTAACAGTTGTGATTGGGTTTTTGCCAGTGGCCACCAAATTGCTGCTTCACTGCGGTTCCAGGGGAGCTGTGTTGCAGTGCAGGGGGAATGCCAAATTGATCCTCTCAACTATGACTACAATCGTATCCTCATATTGTCACTGACATATTGTTGAGGAAAAGATGATCTGAGTCATGCTTTTCCTATGTCACACTTTATTGTGTCCAGTCTGCCACCATTTGAAAACTGCCAAGGCAGTGTGGAAGATTACATTTCCCAGAGGGGTAAAGAGATCAGCTGCACTCCCTATCTGCTTTTTGTACATGAAAAGCATAGCAGCACCGACTTGACATTGTCAAGTTTTGAATCTGTCTCCCCTTTTTTCTTGACAAGTCTGTTTTGAATCTGTTCCCTTATGTCTCTCTTTGGCATCATGATGGATGCAAAGGAAACAGCATACATAGAATTTATTTTTTTCCCATTAAGTTTATTTGTACATTTAAAGCAAACAGTATAGTTACATTTATCTTTGGGATCTTGTACCTTTACACGATATGTCTCTGTTCTTATTTTTTCCCCATACCCCTGTCCTCAATATCTATGAACCTTAGTCATCTCATTTATACAATTAGTATAATAATAATAATAATAATAATAATAATAATACCACAAGTTCCTTAATCAGAAAGGATCACAGGGGTTAAGACAAAAGCTTTTTTTTATAATCTAAAATATTATGCAACTGCTACACATCATCTTTTCTGAGTTTAGTGAAGGCAAGAAAGAAACTTTTAGCATGAATTTGAGCAATCTGTATTTCTTACCTGAAGAAAATATTATGAGGAATTGAGAAAGGGGAGCATTACAGAGAATGCAAGATAAATGGTTATAATAATCTTGGAATTCAAGTCAGGAAAATATCTTACACCTGGGAACTCTGACAGCATGTTTTTCTCCTATGCAAATACAGTTACGGTTTCTAAAAAATCTTTGAGGTTGACAGCATGATGTATTATTAGAAATTTGATTAGGAGGGAGCTATCGTCACTCAGAGGTAGAAGGTTTCTGTGTATCAATCAGTTGGCAGGGTGTCTATTTGCCATTTGAAAATATTATGATATGTTACTGCCAAACTAATTTTCTCTGTTTTGATTTTCAGTATAGGATGGTAAAAGAAGCCCTTCATGAGCGTGCCAACCTGTTAGAAATTGCTCCCCATTTATCAGCCCCACTGCCTATAATGCTTCCAGTTTACAAGTAAGCCTTTGATATCACTTTTCTACTATTTGATTGCCTAAGGTCAATGGAAAATACAGTTTTAATAGAAATAATTCCTCAATGTGTATTTCTTAACGTGGTTTTAATTAGCCCTAATCTTTAATCCCTTTCAAACATTTCCATTGGTGTATTTAAAAGTGAGGATTTTCTTAAATACTCTCTTAGGACCTATCTCTAAGTACCAGATCTTGAAGGCGAAGGAGATTATGTTCTGTATTTATAATTACTGATACCTTATTCTAGTTTCTCAGTGTATATAAGATGAACAGCTGCGTTTGTACTGAGGAATAGAAGGGTTAGAAATGTAGAAACCTAAAAAAGAATCCCACTGTGAAATTTGAACCTGCAACATATCAACTAAAAACCCAAAGTTTTGGGGTCATTTTAAGTATCCAAGTTGACTAAAACTGAAATTTAACTAGATGCCAGATTATAAAACGTAGGTTCCTAATGTAGCTAAAGCTACCCATGAGGTTGGAATACAGGTACAATAATGTGAAGTGGATTTTGTAACACTTAGCCACATGAGTATTGTGGTGATTTGAAACAAATTCTATAATTTTGTCCCTATTTTGCCACAGATTGCTTAGGATCTCTTAAATCAGGGATTCTCAGCTCTGGGTGCACATTACAAAACCCCAGGCCCTCATCCTATCTGGGTAAATCAGTCTCTGGACATGTGAGGTCCAGGCATCAGTGCTTATTTTTAATGTTCCCCCAAGAATTCTAATATGCATCCAAGGTGAGAGCCTTAGAGAAAATTCATTGAAAATCTCACTGATTAATTTACTTATGTACTTTACTAGATTGGTATCACAACAGTTATGCAAAGCTGTTTCTTTTGCAGTCCTCTTCTAGGTATATTTTGTTTTCCATATGAAAAGTTTCTTGTCATTTATGATATCATTCTGGAACATTATACTCTGTTTCTAAAGAACTTTCCCCTATTTATGCTGTAGGTGGTGGCAGCTACCTTACTACTGGGTAGGAATTAAGCTGTATGATCTGGTTGCCGGAAGTAATTGCCTGAAGAGCAGTTATGTCCTCAGCAAATCGAGAGCTCTTGAACATTTCCCCATGCTCCAAAAGGACAGACTGGTAGGAGCAATTGTCTACTATGATGGTATGTGATGCTTTTCACACGTTATTTTCTCTCTATAACACCTTAGAATATACTATGACCATTATGTTTTTAATGAAATAGTGTTGCATTTTTAATTTTAATGCTAATCTTACAAAAAACATGCGTTCGCGCGCAGACACACACACACACACACACACACACACACACGCACACGCACACGCACAGACAGACAGACACGCAGTTTCTAGTACTGGCTGAAAAACTACCCATAATGTTTCGTTTCTAATATTGTTTTACATATTCTTTTTCTTCTTTGATTTCTACTTAGGTCCCATGGTTGGTTTGGATTATGTCTCATTGTTATGAATTTGGGCCCCACCCATTTGCCATTTAATTTGTTTTATTTTTCCAGTGAATACTTGCCTTATGAATGTATTACAATGGTGAGAGCAGCTGAGGATCTGTTAGGTTCTGTAGACGAAACCTCTATTTTCAAGGGGTTATAAACCTAGGGAAAAATGCCCCTTGGGCAATAATTGACATGTTTGTATTTTGCATAGGACACATTCTTGAACGTTTAATTTATGTGATGAACAGCATTGTTAAACCAAACCCTCAGGTTTTATTGCTTATGTTATTGCTGTTAGATATTTTCCAACAATGACATTACCCAGCGTCCTTTTACCTTGTGTTCAAGGTGAATTCTTTTTTGTATGTAATATAATTTTGTTCACTTTCATTAGGAGGAAGTAAACACTTAATGTATCTCCAGGTAGATCACAAAACAATGCAAAGTGAAACAGGTAAAGTCATTTGTAGAATTTTACTAAGAATCCACAGATAGCCATTTGTAAGGAAATGACTAGAGACAAGCAATTGTATCTGTTCAGAAGGTCTTAGAAATTTTGTGACAAATGACATCTTAGGCTCTGTATCTCACCCCCACCCCATTATGTGGTCTTTTGTATTTGGTGTTGGATAACTAACGTCTTAACACAGAGATGATGTATCTTTAAGAGCTTTCAATCAAAATAAATAGCCAGCTGTGGCACATGTGCCATAGGTTCACCAACATTCTTAGCATGAAGAATTTTGTTGTTTGAGGAGACTTTGATGTTTATACTTCATATTATGGGATGTCCTCACGGCTCCCCTTACCTGTTTTTCTTTCCAGTATTACATTTCTGAGTCAGTTCAGCTGTTTGTCAGCCAGGCTTTCATACATAAATGCAAAGCGTATATGCGCAAAAGGGGCAATGGGGACCAAACTGTAGCAAATGTCTTAGGAGCAACAATATTAGAAAAATGTTAAGCGTTTTAGACAAACAGTAAAAGCTAGAAAATTAACAGTTTGTAGTGCCTTCCAGCATCTAAACACCACAGGGGGGCCACTTAAGTACTTTTTTTGGTGTCCTTGATTGAGCCTGCATGTTAAAGGACAACCTTTACTGTGAATTTGCTTTTCTACCTCAGACCTCTAATGTTAATCCAGTGTAGCTCATTGGGTGATTATAGTAGAGAGACTTTTGGTCCAAGAGAAGTAAGAAGGCATTCTGTAAATAGTGTCCTGCCCATCCCAACAGGGAAATGTTTGTGGCCTTTGCCTCTTTTTACTCATCCTTCCTGCACATGCAGTACTCTTCAAATGCTTACTCATTTTTATATCATTTAATATATTGGGCATATAATTTTATTTATTAACTTTTGCATAAAGACTTGCCTAATGAAGAATATTAGTGAGTATCATATCTCAATTTGTGAATGTCTTGTGCTTAGTATTGTTATAAATTACAGATTCTTTTTGATTCTACATAAACCAAGGGAAATTTGTTTTTCAATGCAGAGGAAATATTGTAGTAAAATTAAGAGAATGAAGAATTTTTAAAATATAGAATTTACTTTTATAGCTAGTTAAAGGTTGTAAAATTATGTTTAATGAAGATTATGTAAAAAAATTTCAGATTGCTGTTTGGAAATTGGTGGTAAAATCTTGTCTTAAACTGAAGGAGAAAAATAATTCTGTTCTGGTCAATTGCCATAAGTTATTTGCTTTTTCACATTGTTCTGAAGTAGTACAGGCCTTACTAAGTCATGCTTGGGGTGAGGCAAAACAATAGTATGAAACAGTATGGTTCTCTGGTTTCACCATTATATTTACAGATTGAGGCAACTCATGTTTTATGTAGTGTGCTGTGATGAGCAAATTAAAAACCAGCATAGAAATAAGGTGGGAAAGAACATATAGGTAAAGGAATTAAATGCAGGTAACACGAGCTTGGAAAAAGGAAAATGTCTTTCTCTAGACCAGAAATATATTTCAAAGTAGTTCAGAGAGAAAAATTACCTAAACTTCATTAACTATTGTAAACCCATGTGTAAACATTGTAATTTATGAAATAAACCTTGCTTAATAAGAAAAAAATGTACTACTCTTAACCACTAGGAGAATGAGTAACAGTTAACCAAATGGTTTAACAATGAATTCAGGTACTTGAATTAACTTTCAAAAATACTTAAGTTCACAAAACCACTACCCATCATAAAATGAGCAGAAATAATAATTTTTATAATTCCCACCTAGGGAGAACTTGATTCTGATTAAAATTTCTGTATAAGTAATCAAATGAGCTTTTAAATACTACCAGAAGTTTTGCTAACTGAAGTTTACTAACTCTTATTAGTAATTATTATACAGTATTACTTTGGCTCCAGTGAAGAGTGAAATATAATGGTGTAAAAATATAGTGAGACAGAGCAGTAAACATCGCCATGAACTTGGTCCAGGTGTTTAGACAACAATTTAAGCTCCCTTCAACATAGAGATATTAGGGCTGTAAGATGTTCTCTTTGAAGTACAAAATGTATAATTATCAAAAGGTTTTTCTTAATTACTCCAAAGCACATGTTCATCTTAAATAAATTCCGATTACTGTTGCATTTGATTAAGGCAAACTATTTCCCCACAAAAATTCATAAAGATAATAGAATAAACTGTCCATACTTTTTGGCATAGTAATTATAGTGGCTATTCTTCTTTTGGGAGAAGTTTGATCAATTGCCACACTTTATTATTAACTGGTATAAAACAAGCTGACACATATGGAGAAATAACTGCCATCTTTTAAAATACAGAATCAAGTTAATTTTCTCAGTAGAATGTATATGAAATGCAAGTTATGAAGTGACACGCCAGGTTTTTCTTTCAGTTGTATTTTTTTATATTAGAGAAGACACATTCAAACTCACCAGCCTTCTAACTGGTCCATGTCCTGGTGTTTTCTGTCTGGTTCTTTGCCCCTTTGTTGTGCAGACCCACCTAACTATGGCCAGTACCACTGATGTGAGGGTAATTCCAAGTAGAGAGGGCAGATGTGCTCTCCAAGTTGGCAGGAAGTGTTTAAGACATGCTTATGCTTGGGTGACTTGATAGGCTGTGAGATTATGTGAATTAGCTTACATGGGGTTGGGGTAGCTAGTTTCTTTAGGAGCTGGTTTTGTGGTCTTCTACCAACTCTACTTCAATATGCCAGTTCTTACAGTGGATCTCTGGTGCCATTTTAGTTAGATTTCAGTCATCAATCCAGTGCACAGAAAGTGATATATAATTAAAAATCATTAAATATTTAAAACCATTAAATATCCCCATTAAGCCTCTATAAAATGAAGGTGGAGAACAAAATTATAGCTTTAAATTCTTTCTGCCAGTTAAGACATTGAAGAGAGAAATGCCTGTTACTTCGTACCCAATTTGCCTGTATTTCTTATGCACATATGAAAATAGCGACCTATGAGAAATTACATTGGCTTTCTAATGTAAATAAATGTTTCAAATTCATGTTTCAAAGGGGGAAGTAAGCCCAGCATTCACTAGAATATTCATTTTTATTCCAATCTAAAACTCATACCATACAAATAGATGAATTCAGCTCATGAGAGAGCAAAGTCAATTTAATCTCTGGCTCCCCCGAGGTAAATGTAGTTCACAGTCCTGCCCCCACCCCAACCTCAGCTATAATCCCAGGCTCCTGGAGGTAAAAATGCACTGAAGTGAGGAAAATTCTGCAGCGGGATATAATGATCCAAAATGACAGGGACAGTAATGACAATGAATTTCATGTCTCCTAGTCATGAGTTGGAGATGCTTGACTAGGCTGACTTATACAATTAAATTGTTACAGGTACAGCAGGAGATGCAGTTAGCTGTGTGCTTCAGGGAATGATGCCTCTGGCAAAGACATATAGTGGAATCCAGGCTCTTTTTTATTAGGAACAAACTGTTATCCTTCAGGCATGCACTCGAGATTGTACACTTTAATAAAAGAAATCCTGGGTTAAAGACAAGTCTTTAGAAGTGTTGATTTTATCTACTTTGAAAGCTAAGATAAATCAATTACTCAATAACACAAAGGTGAGTTTTTTAGGCTTCTGTTTTTGTTTTTTGCTTTCTTCATTGGATTCCTGGGACATAGTCAAATCTAAAAATGATATCTATGATTCTCATTTATACTATTTGTAAATATAGTTGTTGAGTTAATTGGGTGTTACCTACTTTAAATCAGACAGACCCATTGATTTTTTTCACAATAATAGATTTAATAGATAACTGAAAATTGTGGATTTACAAAGAAAATAGCCATGCCAGTTGCAAGTTTGGGCTAGTTGCTACCTTATGCAATTAATTCTTTTTGTTAATTGGACTGGTGTCTCCAAAGTAGAGTGTACAAGGCTTGGCAATGTACTAGGTTATAGAAAGAATGCATTAGAACTTCTACTTTCATTATTTTTATTGAGTTCTTTATAAATGTGTCTTGTATATGGTTTAAATACAAGTAAAGTGGTATATGTGTTAATTTATAAATAGATATACCCATTGGGGATATACTTTGACATTTATTTTACATTTGAGATGCTCAATTTAATTATTATATTTTGGGGTGCTTGATTGGTAATTTAACATTTTATTTCTTTAATAATTGGCTAATTCAGGGTTTTCAAAGTAGATGTATTCAGCAAGAAGAAAAGTTTCTCTGGATAGATAAACATGACAAATATCTTGCTTTATTTCTCAAGGTCCAGTTTCTATAAACCTTAATTGAGGTGGCTTAAAAGAAATAAGCAAAACTATTGAATAAGAGGGGAAATTATCTTGGGGACCTCCACCTTATCAAAAATGACACTATGTATTAAAAATTTGTGTATCTTTATTTTAATCTCTATCTTAAATGTTCTGTTTGCCTGCAATTCCCACATCTTCTACCATTTTATATACTTATTTTTATACAAACCAAGGCGTAATATTATATAAATATTAGTAAAATATAAGAGAATACATATAACACATATGTAAGTTATAAAGCTTAATCATAAAGATCCTGGAATCCACAACCAGCCTTTAAACCTGAAATATTACCAGTATGTTGAAGCTCTTTGTGAAAATTCCTATTTTATCCTTCTGCCTCTTTTTTAGATATTTTTATTTTGAATGTTATAATTAATTAAAGTTCTCTCTCTTTTTTATCTTACACATTTTGAAATTATTTAGTTTTCAGGGTTTGTTAAAGTCATATACTATGCATTATATAAGTTGATACAAATATTTGGGAAAATGGCCGGACACACATAGTAAAGCTAAGCACTACATATACCTGATGATATAGTAATGCTGTTAACCAGGTATGTGCTCTAGAAAAATTCTTACATGTACTGGAAGATACGTATAAAATGTTCATTGAAGCACTAGGTATAATTTCAAAAAGGTAAATAATGCAAATATCTGTCAAAAGATGAATAAGTAACTGTGTTCTATTCACACAGTAAAGTAAAAACAGCATTGAAATTGAACTACCAACTAAATTTAACAGCACAGATGAACCTTAAGAAAATGGTGTTGCACATGGGTTGATAAATTGTCTTATAATTGTACTACTATCAAACTAGAAAGCTGTTTTCCAAGTTATGGTGATATGGTTGAAACAATTGGATATGTGGAAATAGATGACAGATTTATAAACTTAGCTGCATTTTGAGCCACATATTGCACATCTATAAATTTAGACTTACAGTACTGAACATAGAGGTTATTTTTAGACTGAAAAGAACTAATAAGAATAGAATACTTTCCAAGTTCAAAACATTATTCAAATGTCAGTTATTTCATTTGAGTCATTCTACAGTCTACCAAATTTCTAATTATCATGAAGATGTTACAAAGGAAAGAATCAGTTCCACAAGCATCTCTCTAATGCATTTCAAATTGGAGAATTCTTCCAGAAGAATTTGCCAAACATGTTTAGGGAAAAAATATTGTGCATATCAGCATGCTCTAGGTAAGTGTTTAATGATTGAAGTTTGAGGATTAAAAAGTAGGATTTTTTCAAAGAATTTTCTCCAAACCTATCTACATTTTAGAGAATTGCTTTAAAACTTTCTTTGTATTTTAATAGTTTTCCTTGTTCATATTCAGTTTTATACTTATAAATTAAGTAAAATGAATGGTTTTAATCTTGATTTCCTGTCAGTTTTCTCATTGTGTATCTCCTCATTGTTTTCTGTGAGTTACATAAATGAAGCTGACATTATTGCTCTTATAGCAGGCTTTTTTTTTTTTTTGCCCTCAAATGCTGCCTTTTTGCTATTCAGTGTATCTGGATACCAACTAATGCTAAATGAAGTTTGACATGTACCCCTAAGAAACAAAACTTATAAATCGTGGCTTCAGAGAAACCTTGAGTAAATAGGACATGTTGTGTCCACCCAGGCTAACATCTAGCATATGCTTTAGCTTCCTGATGATGAGATAGAGCAAAGCAGCCCCCAGGAAACTATGCAATTGTTTATTGCTCACTTGACCAGCATATATTAAATACCAAGCTTCCATTGTTCTAAAATTAGTTTAAAAAGTCAAAAGCACACAGCAGTTGATTTGATCAGGTATAGCATACTGAAATAGTACTTGTCCGTAGTGTACTCTGGATATAAAACCTTAAAACCTATGCTGAAAATTCGCTAGTACTGGGAAATGTATAAAGTTGTTTGCGCAAATAATTCTGGTAGGTTCATGATAAACCAATCTGTTGCTCAGTTATGTTTCTTTTAGAAATGCAGGATCAAAGGCGAAAGTTATTGCATTAAAAATCTCTTCTGGACCAGGGATTTAGCTCAATGGCATCATGCCTGCCTCACAGGCGCAAATCCTGAGTTCGATCCCTGGTAATTTCTGTCTACTTTTTTTCACAGTTTGCTCATTCATCTGAAATATTTATGTTATGAAGTCAAATGCATTAATGATAATGCTATGAGATAGCAGATTTTCAGTTTACCAATTATGTACCACATATTTTTCCAACACATGGTTTTTACTACCGATAATGCTTTATGTATATATAGCTGAGTATGGTTTTCAAAACATTTTTTCCATTTTATCAGTCACTTTAGTTCTCTATATATGGTGGGATCAGATATTATGATTCCTCTTTTATAGAAAGGAAGAAGAAATGTAACAAAATGTCTAGATCATTTGGATATATGAAGATATACAAGTAATTTAATTTGACTAGGGAAAGGAGTTTAATAAATAAAGATTATTGTATCATACCTCCTTTCAGCTAACACTGGTTTTTAAATTTGTCATATACTTTTAAAACAGTGATCAAATAGTTCAATAAAGTAGGCACATTTTTATTATGGAAAGTTCAAACATATGTAAAAGTAATGAAAACAATAAAATGAAGTTTCACTTTCAACACTTACAAATTTATGGCCTATAGAGCTAATAAATTCATCAGAGTGACAAGATACAAAATTCAAACACAAAAATCAATAGCCAGTGATGGTCCTAGTGAGAAAATATCAGGAAAACAACCTCATTTATGATAGCTCAAAATAATTAAATACCAAGGACTCAAGCTAACCAAGGAAAACTAAGGTACTCTGAAGTGAAAACTATGGTACTTGAAGGAAGATATTCAGGAGGACTTTTGAAAATGAAATGACAGTTTCTGTACCCAAATAAGCAGAATCCATATTGTCAAGATAGCCATATTACTAAAGGCAATATATAAATTTAATGCAGTTCTTATCAAAATACCGGCATTCTTCACAAAAGCAGAAAAACAATCACACAATTACATGGAAGCAGAAGAGACCCCCCCCCCAATAGCCAAAACAATCTTGATTAAAAAGAATAAAGTAGAAAGCACACATTCATAGATTTCAAATTATACTAAAAAGCCATAAATACTAGCATGAAAATATATATGTTGGCCAATGGAATAGAGACACAGAAACACCCCATATACCTCTTTAGCCATCTGATCTTTGAGAAAGGGGGCAAAAATATATGCTGGGGAAAAGATAGCCTCTTTAACCAGTGCTCCTGGGAAAACTGGTTTTCGGTGTCCAGAAGAGTGAAATTAGACTCATGTACTAAAATTACACCAAAATGGATCAAAGATCTAGATATAAAAACACTAAAATGGCTGGAAGATTAAATAGGTGAAACACTCAAAGCCATAGACATAGGCAAAGAGTTCTTAAATATTTTTATCCCAACAGTACAATAAATAATGCTGAGAATAAAGAAATGTTAAATGAAAATGCTGCACAGCAAAGGAAACAACAGAGTGAAGAGACAACCTACAAAATGTTTTTTGTTTGTTTGTTTTTTTGGGTTTTTTTGTTGTTGTTGCCAGGGATTGAACTCAGAACCTTGTGTTTGCTAGGCAAGCATGGTGCCACTGAGCTACATCCCAGGCCCCTTCAATCTCCAGAATGAGAAAAAATTCTGGAAGCTAGTCTCTGATAGAGGATTAACATCTACATTATATATGGAACTCAACATATTAAACCCCTCAAAAAACAAAGACCCAATAAAAACTGGGTGAATTAAATGCATAGACACTTACCCAAAGAAGTACAAATGGCCAGTAATTATGTGAAAAAAGTTCAGCATCTTTAACTATTAGGGAAATAAAACAATTATTAGATTTCATTTTACTACAGTAAGAATAGTTATCATCAAGAAAACACACACAGAGGAAAAAAAATGCTGGCAAGGATGTGGGGAAAAAGAACCCTTCTCCATTGTTTGTGGGAATGTAAAATAGTACAATCACTATGTGAATCAGTATGGAAAGTTCTCCAAAAACTAAAAGTAGAAATCCTATTTGAGCAAGCTATACCTCTCCTTGATATTTTCTCCAAAGAATTAAAGACATCATTCTGTAGTGATACAGTATGGTTATAACCCATAGTTATAGCCATTTAATTCACAATAAATATAGAAACAGCCTAGATAACCATCAACAGATGAATGGATAAAGAGAATGTGGTATATCCACACAATGGAATTTGACTCAGATATAAAAAAGAATGAATTTACATGATTTATAGAAAAATGGAAGGATCTGGAGAAGGTAATGTTGAGTGAAATAAGTCAAACACAAATATTGCATAATATTATGAGAAACCCAAAATGTAAATAAAGAGTTAATAAAAAGGAGATATGGTAGGAAACAAGGAAGCAGATTTTTGGAGATGGGCAAGTTGTCACGAAGTGGGGCAAGGCCAAGAGGGGGTTGGGGAAGAGATTAAAACATTCAAGATAAAAAATACATATAATACCTCAAAACAAATGTAATTATTATGTATGGAAAGCACCAATTGAAAAAAAACTCATGGTCAGACTTCATCTGTACTCTCATCTGTAATCCCCCCACCCTGAGTGACACATATTTTATCCACAAATATCAATGAATACTTGTTTGTATTTTTAAAGTTAAGGATTCTATTTTAAACTATCATACTTACATTGTTTAATGGTAAGTTCTTATTATCAAATGTCTGACCATATTCACTTATCCCTAAAAGTCTCATAACTTTCACAGTATCTTTTTAAAGAAATCTCATTAAACAGACAAAACCCTAGTTGTTTCCTAGAAATTGATTTATTATTGTTATTATTATTAATAGGCTTCCCATCCCTTCCATTGTTTCCTAATGTTTTTATTTGGTCCTCTGAATTTCCTATGCATTGGTAGTTAGACTTATTCTATTAATATTACTGTGTAGAAACAACAATGACCGTGGTTTAAAGTTACAGTTTTATTATTTCTCATAGTTCTGAGGATGGGTGAGCTCAGCTGGGTATTTCTCACTTGGTGTCCCTCATATGATTGGAGCGAGATGAAGCTTAGGTTGGGTTTTCTGAAGACTGTTTTACTTACCTGTGTGACTGGAAGTTTTGCTAGCATCTCTTCTTGCTTGTGATTTCTCTGCATGGCTAGGTTGGACTTTTTTTTACCAGGCAGTCAGACTTACGTGATTTCTGATTTATCTTAGTGAATACACAAGAATCTGTCAGAAATGCAAAGCTTTCTCTCTCTCTCTCTCTCTCTCTCTCTCTCTCTCTCTTGTTTCCTTTTGGTACCAGGCATGGAACTCAGGACCTTGCGTTTACGATCCAGGCATAGTGCCACTGAGCTGAATCTTCTCTTGACCTAACCTTGGAAGTCACACTGTCTCTTTCACATTCTGCTAATTGAAGTGAATTATAGAAACAATCAAGTTTAAGAGATAGGACGTTACAGAGAATGAGAAAAACAGGAGATGTACTTTATTGGGAAGAGATGGAACAGCTTTAGTGAAAAGCTTCAGGGAGGTGGAATCAAACTGTTTTGTCACTTTGTAAGTCATGGTGTGAATTTCCATTACAAGTCTTTTTCCCCTAATCATTTTTGTTTGTTTGTTTGTTGTTGTTGTTGTTGTTTTGGTACCAGGGATTGAACTCGGGTCCTTGCGCTTGCAAGGCAGGCCACTGAACCACTGAGCTAAATCCCCGGCCCCTCCCTAATCATTTTTTTAAAAGTTAGTCATTATAACCATTACTTTAATATAATTTTCATTTGTGGCTACAGGGTTAAAAATGGTACTTTTCTAATTCTATTTTCTCTTTATTGGGTTATTTTAAATTTTCTTGTTTCAGCTATTTATTCACATTATATGTAGGAAAGTATGGATATGTTTGATTATTTTCATTTACTTCTTACAAAAGTAGTGTGTTGTTTTTCTAGCATCTTCCAAATGTAATAACATTTGGAGTGTATTACCAATATAAAGTCATGAATTTAAGGGTATTTGATGTGTTTCAGTCCATTCGAGTCCAATCTCTGGCCCAGGGGCACCTCGTTGAGGTGGCTGTTGGGCCCTTTTTAAGCTACTATCAGTGGTCTGTGGTGATTTTGGTGCTATGTGCTATGAGAAGACATTTTGGACTGATCTTGAGCTTTTCTTCCCTACCATTGGAAGCATTTGTCCAATAAGCTGTGACTCCCTCAAGTGGAGATTGTAATCATTAGAGACAGTTCTTTTTTCTTTTATATGGAGTGAAATTTGCATGTCATCTTTGGAGAGGGGCTATGTTAATCTTCTCTATATCATTCAGTTGTACCATCTATACTGCTAAAGTAAGCACTAGAAACTGTAGTCCGTTTGCTGTGGCTATTCACTGCTTTTCAAACAAGACAAACTTCTCTCCCTGTTCTTTTTTCTTGTATTTGCACTCCCTATTATTTCTTATTAGGGCTGTATTTTTTCACCAAATAAGGTGGACATTGCTTTCCCTAAATATGAAGCTATTTTTAAAAAGGTGAATTTAAAAGTGTCCAAAACCATATCTCATGAAATTAAATTTCGTAGCCATGCTAAATATTTAGATCACACAGTGGTGTGGCCTCATACACTGGTATATCCTTGTTTGTCAAGTCACATATTCATTTTTATTTTTATAAATGAAAATGAATCCTATTTTCTTTCTTTGGACACCACAGAAATGGCACATCCATTAGCTTTATCTGTACAGAAAGCGTAAAATTAGTCTGAGTTTCAAGTGCTATTATTATCATTATGTAAAATGTGCTGTGATTTGTTTAAATTTGCTAAAACCTAGTTCATATCATCTGCTTGTGCTGAATGTCAATCTGCTTAGTCAGACTAAATGCTCATGTTAATTATAGTCTTTTAAATAGATGGATCTGTTTTATACTAATACATGCAATTATATACCTCTTGGTAAAATTTTATTTTGATATGCTTTATATTAATGGAACATTAAAAAAAAATTAAAGGTGAAGCTAACTAATTGCAATTTAAAGTTAACATTTTAAAGTGTGAAGGGCTTTCTTATTGTTGTAGAGACCTTAGGAAAATACTTGCCCCCAAAATTACTGGCCATGTTTAAAAATGTTGCATTTTGAATCTACCAGTGATTCACCTCAAAACAATTCTTCTTCAGGAAGAAAATCTTATAGGTCACATTTGGAAAGAAAATGAGGGAAGGAAATTATTGACATTGAAATATGAGGAAACAAATAGGAAATTAAAAGCCATAAAGATTGGTCATCAAGAAGCCATAAAGATTGACATTCAGGAACTGACTTTTTTGGCTACTTTATTGTACTACAAATAATACTTCATATATCTGTTGGCAGCCTCTCTAGGTGTCCTCTGTATTAACCAGTCTTACTATGTTCTCTAAGAGCATTCTTTGAAGGGCATTAATAGTCTTTTCTCTGAAAAGTGCTTGGTAAAAAGAAGAGAGAAAAAAAGCATAATCAAACCCATTTCAGAGTTGTTCTGTAGATGGTACACAGCCATTGTCTTAGTGTAAGAGAAAGCCAGCCTGTTGTTATGGATCTAGCCTCCCAAGAAAGAGCAGTAATAAAAATATCCCTTGAATTAAAAAGCCCCATACTTGAGTAGTGGAAAAGTTGTGTAAAACTCATTGGTACATTGTCCTTATAATAAATATAACTAAACTTTGGTAGAGAATATTCTCTGGAGCCAAATAGATTGCTATTTTAGAACATGAATTATCTAACTACTTTCCTTATTACTCTTAATACTTATGTCACACTTTGTTATTAATACACTCCTTAGATCAGAAAGCATGAACCACACAATAGCTATTTTTTAAAAAACCCAGCTGACACACACATATGCACACACACACACACTTGCACACATACACAATTTCCATACTATTTATATGACTGCTGTTTTTTTTCTGTCCAAAACTACATATGCATTCTTTCATTCACTGGAAAAATACTAGTAATATATAATTTGTTGTCTAATCAGAATAGTAAGTGTTTAAGAAGGAAATGGAAAAAGTATTTGATGTGATTACCAGATTCAGAAAAAAATCAAATAACTTGTATTATGTCATATCAAAGATGATTAATATATAACTGAGTAAACTGGAGAGAAGTCATAATAAAGGCTGACAATAAACTAGAAACTTCATATTTCCCAGGAGTTTTAAATTTTCTCAATTTTTAACCTGAGTAGAACTATAATGAATAAACTTCATGATTCATGTTTTTACTTTCTCTTAAAAAGGCTGAAATCTGCCTGAAAGGTAACTGGGAAGGTATTCTCAGAGAGCTAGATTCTCTCTTTCTAATTCTCTGTGTGAAAAGCCCTGTATTTCAAAAATTACCTCAACTACATTTGGATAACAGAGGAGTTATAAGTACATTATCATTAAAAATAACCTTGAATACAGTTAGAATTAGTACATTGGATAAATTCACTACTCTCATGGCCGTAACAAAATAAACCTAAATTTTATTTTCAATAGTTGCCCTTCCAGTGGCATTTTAAAAAACAGACAATAGTACACAGTAATTGTAAGAAATGTCTATTGTGTAAAGCAAGATAAATATATATTGCAGTCTTTTTCCTTTGTCTTCTAGTTGTGTATGTCTTTTTCTCATCACACCTTTAGGTAAAATTTGTGTTGTGATGATCTTTAACAATAAATAGTTAAATGTATTCCTCCCCTCAATTATATTAAATTTTAAAGAAGCAAAATATCTTATTTTTTAAAAAAAATTAAGTGTAAATATTATCACAAAAATAATGAAATATACATACAATTTAGAGTACCATTGAAGTAATATAAATACCTAGATGCAATTAAACACCTCACTCACTGAAGCCTAATATTTTAATTTACTCTGTTGCTGTTTAATATAAGTTGGACCTTCTCTTCTCCATACTCCAGTGAAATGTGAATAGAATTAATTCACCCCATAAATTTTAATTTAAACTTACCTTCCCCATCTTTTGTCATCATGTATCTCAGTCTAAGGAGCCTTTAATAGCACCCAGGTATAGTTGGGGGATGTATGTGCGCCAGGTGGTGCTCTGTGATTGGACTTTTTCTTCTGTAATCCCCAGCTGCTCCCTTTCCTTAGGCTTGTGGAGTTTTTGAGCTATAAATTTCAGAATACTCAACCTTTTGTTAGTTCCCTTTGAATTACAGCATTTTAACCACTTTTCACCAATACTGAACATTAAATTTTTAAAACAGTAAGATCAGATTGTAGCAGCTCTTACTGAAATATTCTGTTGGCTCCAGTAAGAGTTAGTCCAGAGCAATGATCTTCAGAGACCAAATGAAACTAAGTAAAAACTTCTGAGCAAAATCAAGAGTGACAGGATCTTAGAAGGCCACTGAGTACTAGTAGAAGGGCTTGGGGGAAAAAATTCCCTAGTTTTCACCTCTACTGCCTGTATTTGGTATAGAAATCATGTTTTCTCTAGTATTAGGACTACCAGTTAGAGCAAGTTGTCATAAAGATTTTCCTAACTCACACTCAGACAGAGTTGCAGTGCTTTTCATCAGGAAGGAATCTGCTCACTTTACTAAAAGCCTCTGGGTTTTATTTTGTGTCTGATGTTCAAATTGATCCTCCCCCCTTCCCTGGAAGGGATGTTCCCAAGGGCTGAAGGAAGCAGGGACCTCTGAGCACGGAGCACATCTCTCCTGTTCAGCTGTCTGTGACTAGGTACTTTCATTGCTTTCAGTGGTCCCTGTATCTCAAATGAAACTGTCACCCTCTGGAAGATTCTGTAGCACTGAAGCCCTGAGGAGTGCTCAGCTTTATAGTGCTGGTCTCTATGTGCATTTTGCTAGTGTGTTAAAGGGAGGTACAAGTTGTCAGTCTTTTTCTCCCCCATCAACTCATGAGCTATGAGTTCTTGTAGAGCCATGTTCAACACCTATAAAGCAGTATTTGAATTTTCTTCTACCAGTGGAGCTACAGTTCCCCAAATTGCAAGGCTTCTTGACGGGTCTGTGACAATCTATGTAGCATAATTTGACCATTCTATCAGGAGGGCCTCAGATGAGGATGTTACTACCTCTAGTTAGTTTTGATAAATCTGTTCTCCAAAAGTTTGTGAAAAGTCCCAAGATGGGAAAAAATGTGAATACTGCTAAACTTCTTGACTCTTGGAAAGAAGTTGACTAACTGTTGAAACATAATACTTCTGAATGAAGTGTACTCACTGCAGTCCAAAGCTTACATTACATCATCCACACATCTATGCAACTGTAAAAACAAATATTAATAGTTTCTAGTTTTCTTTTACTTCTATACTCTATCCATCAAGATTGGCTTTATTATATTAGTTTTGGAATTCCTAGAAAGACTCTGGAGGAGGCAACATTTTGCATTGCAAGTTGAAATAATGTGTAGATTTGTGTTTTTCTAGATATATTTTTAGTTTATATGATTATCAATTTTATTTATGGATATATCTCAGTAGTCACATATTAGCATCATCTCTAAAGTAGGCAACTAGGCACTAGATTGAATAACACAAAACACATCCTTTCCTTAAAAAATTTACTATGATTTTTTATGGTACTGGGGATTGAGACTTGAGATACTCTGCCACTGAGCTACATCCCCAGCCCTTTTTATTTTTTTTTTTGAGCTAAAATCTTGCTAAATTGCCCAGGCAGAACAGGAACTTGCAATTCTTCCTCAGTTTTGATGAGTGGAAGATGTGCACAAGCAAACCAATGCTTTCCAGTAGTATCTGAGACTTGCTATTTAAGGCATACACCTAAGGTGGGTGTGGTGACCTAGATACATTTCCTTAAGTAAGTAATACTTTACTTAATCTTAAAGAATAGTATCAGCAGGTGGACTCAGTGGGGAGGATGTCAAAGGCAACATTGGGGTCAGAAGCATGCAGATGAAATACAAGAGACAGTTGTATGGAGCTTGAGTACAGGGTGACTTAGAGGCATGGAATGATGTAAAGGGTTTAGATCATGGAGAGCAGATGTGCCATGCTGAGGAATTTAGTTTGAATTTTATAGTCCTTGGGAATCCAGTAAATGAAAACAGCACGTGACCCAGGGAACTCAGGATCTAAGAAACATGTTTGTATGACTAATGGAAGAGTCTCAGAGGAGATTCGATGCTGATGTGAAGGAACCGTAGTCCAGAAAGACAAGTGAAAATATGGGGAGGAGAAGACATACACATGGAGCGGTATCCATGTCTTTCCTTACATTTCCTAGACATCTCACAGTATCCACTACTTCGGTTTTCTTATATTATTAATAGATGTCTTTGTGGTTTGCCCTTTCAGATCTTTGGTTAAATCTTTAAATTGGAAATGAGCTAATAAGTTAATATCAAGTGTTTCCAAATTCTGTTTTCAGAATAATCTAGATCTTTTAAAACTTCAGTAATGTGGGCTTCAAAAAATCTGTGATTGCCCAACTGGTTTATGTCAGCATTTTGGAAAGAATATCAATCTTTAAAGCAGTGTTAGAGATATAAACCCTCTGGAGAGTGAAGAATGCCTGGTGCATGCTAATTTTGTACTTATCCAGGTGGAAAAAGGCGAGGAATAGCCAAAACTATAGATAGAACAAAGGCATGTCAGTTGCAACCTGGTCTTAGTTTTCTTCACCAATCCCATATTGGAATATTGGTGGTTTATTTATTTATTTTTAACCTGTACCATATTAAAATCTTACTTTGACAAATCACATTTTGATTTATAGTCTGTGCTTTTGGCATGTGCTTTAATGGCATTAGCCAACTCTAGATGCATACTGAATTCATTATGTACCTTATGTATGTAAGTAGTAATACTTCCTTTTAATGAACATACGGTAACATCAAAGTGCTGTGAGGGTGTTTTACAAAAGTGTCTTTGTGCAGTGCTCCTCAAAAGTTTGGAGACGTGTGTTAAAGACTAATATGCTGTATTTTAAGTTGTATTTTAATGGAGTAATATATTATAATTTTGCCCTCTTCTTAAGGTGAATAGTCTGTTATAGTCTGCTCGAGTCTTTGATTCTTAGGCTTGGCTTTTAATTAGAATTACAAAGTTTTTACATGTAAATTTATTTATGACCAGATGAATTAAGAATTCAAAAAGTAAAATTGAATTGTAACCTGAATTATGATACTGACAGAGAGTAGGTAAGGTACTCTTTTTCTTATTTTCCATAGATGATAAGGAATCCACAGTCTATTGATAGCTGTTTGGGCAGCATTAAACCTTGACTGTGTCCCCTAAAAGGTTTCTTATCCTTAAAATGTGGATACCTTCAGTAATATTTGAGAGCAGGACTTTCCCAAGGCAGGGTACTAGAGGCTTAGAAATGAGCCAGCAACAAGTAGGACTCAAGGTCTGGCCTGACTTGGAGCAGGCTGACTTGACATTCTACATGCCCATTCCATTCCTGATCAGTGGGTCCAACCAGAGTAGCAGTCTTCTTGAAATGATCTGTGGAATCAAATGTGTGATCATATTTTGGAGTTTCTTTGGGTAGAAGGGTAGTACTTGCAGCTTTTATTCCCACCATACTAGGGATTGAACCCAGGGCCTTTGTACTGAGTGATTTAATTTTTTGACAGGTTCCTGCTAATAATTCCCTAAGGCCCAGGCCGTGCTTCAGCTTGCTATCCCTTCTACTTTAGCCTTCAGAGTGCTAGAATTGCAGGTATGCACCACTATGTGGCTCTAGGCAACTCTGAAAAGGAAAGAGACCATTTCTTTTGGGGAAAAGCTAGGCAGAATGTCAGAGCTCTGGCTAAACAAGCTGAGATAGAAGAGTTCTAGCCCAGAAGAACACAGATATACTGGGCAAGGAGCCTCATGTTTGGTGTATGTGGGGGAAGAAATGACAGACTGTTGAGCACCAGGGATTCCCTTGTCTAGGGCTCCCTGAAGGCAGATAACAATTTGTGGGTAGATGGTAATTTCTGAAGGGAGAGTACCTTTTATAGACTGCTAGGTGCGGTCAGGGTTGACTCAGGGGCTGCGTGAGGCAGAGCCTCCAGGTTGAAGGCTGCGAGTAATTACAACAGAGCGAGGGCACCTTGACTGTCTCTGAAACTAATAAGATCTTTCTCTCATAACAAGCATTTCCAGGAAGACCTTGAGAATCGCTGGGAATGTGGGCCAGGAGCCCTACTCATGAAAACATAGAATTTGATTCTTTTCACTTTTCATTATAAAACAAAAATGAAATATTAGTAATAGTTATAGTATGTACCAGCTTCGTATTTAAAAGTCGAAAGTAAAGCCAGTAAATATATTTTTAATTTGGTGTGGCATTGTATACTATCTAAATTTGTAATTCATTTTAAATTACAGGAAATGATTAGAAGTAGGAAGCATGTGGTTAATATTATCTACATATACATATTTTGAGTCTTGCTGCATGTAACCATGCTGTAGCATTTCAAAGACAAAGGAAAAAATTTTGACATTCATTGAAATCTTTTTTTGAAAAAACTATCTATAGTATGATTTCATTTTATTTGTAATTTATATAATAGTCTGTCATAATAAGTCCATAGCTCATTACTGAATTGTTTCATTTATAAGCTCTTATATACTTATTGAGTGCAGATTTGAGTCAAACTATCTAAAATATTGGAAGCATCTTTCGCAAGCATAAGGGGTATTGATTATATCTGTAGTTATTTGTTCCCTCCAAACCCTAGAGGGGATGTTCTATTTCATATATTGTGTTGTTTTATGTCAACAAATTTGTTGATAAAAATATGGCTATAACATCTGGGATAGAATTTGATGTATGATGCACTTGTCATATTGATATGATTTTATTGTTAACTATATTGTGTATAAACTTCCTTTTTTATCTTTTTTAACTGGAAGATAAATTAGATATTTACTGTATTTTAAGGGGTAATGAAATTAAGCTGATTTTCCATATTTGCATCTTAGTTTTTTGCCTCAGTATGTGGTTTTGGTTATAAAGAAAGAATCGCTGTTTTATAATTTCACTTGGGATGATCAGGCTGTGGTAAATTGATTGGCATTAATACAACTCACAGCCATAATGAATTGATTTCTTTAGGAAAAAAATAATTCAACACTTTCCTACATACAGGGCATTGTTGTCTTTGATAGAGACAAATTCGTGGAGCAGTGGTGGGGAATAGAATCAAGTTCTTGCTCTTAATTTATTCATTCTTATGAGAAGTGAAACATTCATGTAAATTAGATGACTCAGATGGCTGTTTAAAAAAACATCCAGTAGAGCAGACCTGTTTGTATAATCAGATTAATATCTGAATTTTGCTTAGTAACCATTGCATTCTAGCACAGCAACTGGAATTTCTTACTACAGATTGAAACATGTGTTAAAGCTCTATTTGTCAAGATGTGATTCTGAATATTTTGCTTTTTTAGTTATAAACAGTCCCCCCCTTTCCTTCTTCCTTCCTGCCTCCCTCCCTGTCTGTCTTGTCTTGTCTGTCTGTCTTGTCTGTCTCTCTCTTTCTTTCTTTCTTTCTTTCTTTCTTTCTTTCTTTCTTTCTTTCTTTCTTTCTTTCTTTCTTTCTTTCTTTCTTCCTTCCTTCCTTCCTTCCTTCCTTCCTTCCTTCCTTCCTTCCTTCCTTTCT
>NW_022900938.1:37183911-37232169 GCF_012274545.1 Fukomys damarensis | reverse complement strand
TTCGTCCTTCTCCTTCCTTCCTTCCTTCCTTCCTTCCTTCCTTCCTTCCTTCCTTCCTTCCTTCCTTCTGTACTAGGGAATGAACTCATGGCCTTGAACATGTTAGGCAAGTCCTCAGTCACTGAGCTACATGCTCATAATCCTACCGTCCTCTTTTTTTTTCTGCGACAGAGTCTAAGAAGTTTACCAGGCTGGCTTTGGACTTGGGTTGCCCTTGCTTCACCCTCTTGAGTAACTGGGATTAGCCAGCTCGGAATTAAGTTCTAACTTTCCACTTCTTTTGTAGACAAGCCCCAAGTAAAGTTTCCCAATGAACACTGGATTTAGACTGCTTAGAGATTATTATTCTGATAGCTGAAGAATGTTTATGATTTGGACATTAGAAGGCAATCTTCAAAAAAGAGGGAAGGTCACTTTAATATAAGGCTGTCTTTTAAACAATAATTTCATTCAGGGCTGGGGATTTAGCTCACCGGTTTGGTGGCCTGCCTTGCAAGTGCAAGGACCCGAGTTCAATCCCCGGTACCAAAAACAAAACAAAACAAAACAAAACCCAATAATTTCATTCTTACTGTGTTTCTACATATGCTTGAATTTGACCGTTTCAGTGATTGTAGTGGATCAGCAAAGAGATGTATGTTAGCCCTACTTTACAGATGGAGAAACAGCCTGAGGAAAAGGATGTGCTCAGAACCTGAGTTTGTTGTCCGAGGGTGGTTGGGAACTCAGGCTATCTCCAGGCCCAGGTCCAGCCATGGAGAGGTAGCCTGCTGTTCATGTCAGCCCTCCAGAGCTTTCTTGCAGATAATCAGGATTCTGGGCTCTGGTCAACCTGATAAGATATGGAATCTTCCTGTGATTAGAGAGAGAAATCTGATAAGATACAAGAGTCCTAGTGAAACAAATAAAAGCTCTCAAAAGGCTGCCCTGCAGTTAGCATTCCCTAGCTGGTCCTTAGCACTTACTTCCAGGTATTTGTTATATAGCTCACACTCCGAATCACCCCTGGGGCAGGTTGAGCCATTCTGGCATTTTCTAAAAAGTTGTGTGCCTGTACTTGTGCAGGAATGAGGAGGGGGGATTGAAGAGACAGTCCTGTGTAAGTAAAGGTTTCACTTCCCTTTGGCAGTCCTTGGATGAAAGATTTATTTACGCCAAAGAATTTCTTTTGATTTATATAACTGGATTCTCAACTGAAAGTTGACTTATTTGAAATTTTGTGATTGTAATTTGAAGAATTGGTAAAGCTGAGAGATACCAGAGACATCCACTTTCAAACTTAAGCAACAAGGAAATAATCACAGATCTAAAAACCAGCCTAAGATTTTTGTCACAGGCGAATTAAGAAAACATCTGGCCAACTTTAGGAGAAAATTTTTTCAGAGGACATTGAGCAGCAGTAGAACTGCTAGGAAAGCAGAACTAGCTGAAAAATACGGGACCCAAAAATCATTTGTAGCAAATAGAGCTGTGGACAAAATCCTGTGCCACAACCAGTGGAAGTCTGTGGCTCATTTGCTCTGGATTGAAGGAAGCAAGGTTAGAGGCCTGCATCCCAGAGCGCCTCTTTTACCCTCCTGTGGTAGGGAAGGCTCCTGAGATGGGGAAGTTATAGGGTAGAAAGGATACCCAAACCAAACTCGAATAGAATACAAGCAGTTCTGCAGTTATCTTTTGTGGAAATAATCCACTAATGAGTGGTTAAAGGATTAGAGCCCAGGTTTTCTGACATTTCCCAGGATACCAAATTTATAACTAGCGTTGATTACTTTTGTGAAAACTGGCCGAGATTCTCTAGTTTTTAAGAGAAATAACATCCCCAAGATTAAGATTTGGTAATTCTGTTATTTTTACACAATGTATTACCCCATTGACACTATTTTCCTCTGGATTGAAAACCATTCGCTTGTTCTATCCTTTGTGACATGCAGGGTGAAAAAAAAACAAAAAACAAAACAAAAACAAAATCAAAACAAAAAGGTGGGGGGACAAACCAAACTTATTTGTCAGTAGTAAAAAGTGAAGAGAGAGAGAGGTTAGAGATTAGTTTTTGTACATTTTTAGGAAATGTTTGCATTTTAGGAAAGGCAGAAGGGAAAAAGAAAGAAAAAAATTAGAACTGCAAAAATATCCAGTTCCTTCTCCCCCTTAGTTTTTTAAAAAATAATTTTGAGCAGTAACTATAACTTACATATAACTAAGTATAACTTGCATAACTTAATTAAAATATAAAGTCTTGCTTTTCAATTTTTTTTACCTTTTAGTAATAAAAGATAGGGCCAGGGATACAGCTTAGTACCATGACTGCCTCACAGGTACAAGATCCTGAGTTGTCAGCTAGTAATGGGGAAAAAAAAAGGAAAGTAATAAAAGAGAAATATAGTAACAAATTACATTTCTTGAGAACTATTGTGTTATCACATACATTAGTGTCTGGCTTGTTTTTCACAATCACTGTGTTAACCCTATTGTCATTCCCCTTGCATATAGAACTTCAGAGGAATCAGGTGGCATGAGTTAGTTGGCATACATGGGACCTGACCTTCTGCTACATTCCTATGCAAAAAGCTTTGCAAATTTTCCTGTAACTAAAGAGGGAAAAGAAGCAAAGTCTTTTGCATTGGGTTTGGTGGCATTTTAGGAAGACTGGAAAGACAAAGAATGCTAGGAACTGATAATACTTTGGGAGCCTGAGCTTTCCAGGATGGCTGTAAACTTCCAATCTGACCTTTTCCACTTGCTAATGCCCGCAGTGACACTTGCTTAGTTCCTGGCATATAGCAGTTATTCAATAAATATTTTCAAAAGAAATGAAATCTCTGGCATCCGCAGGTCACTTTCCTTAGATAGAAACACCGTACTGTTTAGAGTACAGCTTGGTGACGAGAACTCTACCTGCCTGCTAAGCTGGGCACTCTAAGGAGGCTTATGAGTGAGTTATTGCCTTTCATAAATTAGCAGGGAAGCTTGTCCGGGCTTTTAGGCTTCATAACTGTGTGGTCTATGAAAGAGTATCTATAGAATGGCTTGTTTTTTCCTCTCCAATTTCATTTCAATTAATTTTTGTCACATTGCTCTCTTTCCTTTTTTCTTCCTAAAAAGTATAAACAACTATTTTTGGCTTGTGCTAGAGAAAGAATTGATTGTCCTGGAGTAGGCACAGGGAGTCTTCATTGTAAACTAATGTATAGAACATTTTTGTACAGAAATAGCTAATGAATACCCAAAGCATTCTGTTGTTTGCAGTTTAAATGTGGTTTCATTTTTATTCAACTCTAGCTAGATTCCTAAGTGTCTGAGAAGTAGAAAACTTACTCCTCATTAGATTCATTTAAAACTTTTGCAAGAAAGAAAAGTCCTGAGGGTATAGAAACTTTATGTACTTGAGTATGTCATGTTAAGGCATTTGACAATGTTTCGTTTACATGGGGCCAAAGACCCACAGTTCCACCCTGATTGCTAATTATTCAGATTGTAAATAGCTTATTCCAGAACTTAGGGCTAGACAAAAGAAACATGAAGGAACAAAAGGCCCATGATAATGAAAAAGATACTGTGAAGAGAAAGGTTGGGCAGAATTATGATGCAGGTCACATCCTGTGCCCACATTTAATTGTACCTTTGTATTTAATAATAAAAATGATTACATGCTCAGTGCTAACAGGTGTCCCTTCTTGAGAACTGTAGTACGGATAGGTGACAGGAAATTACTCCCAATTCATAAACTTGGAATATTATGCTTTTATTTAGTGTTTCGCTAGTCTGTATTACAGGAAAATTTCTGCAAAAATGTACTAAATTTAAAGATTTTTTACATTTAAAAATACAAAATATTTTTACACTTAAATAAAATTTAAACTAGTGAGTATATCTAAAACATAGGAGGACATTTTAAAGTATAAGTGAAAGAAAAGACCCTTCTGCAGATACTAAGTGCATTGAGGTTATACTAATACCATAGTCACATCTCTGGTACTTTATGCTTTTATATAAGCTTTGGATTAATTACAATTAGCAGTGATTAGAATTTGTAGGTAGTTATGTTGTTGGAATGTCATTGCCTCAGTTGCTTTGGATTTATTGCTCCTGCATTGGAGTGGTCATCACTCCTTTGATGTTGTCTGGGCGTGGCTGGGTGGTTCTCTGGTGTCTGCTGAACTTGCACTTCTGTGTGGAGGTACTGACAACTGTCTGCTCATATGGCTCAGCCTTTCCCAGAATGTCTGGGGTGCATTGCCACGTATTTCTTATCCTCCTTCTGCTGTTAGCTAACCTGGAAATGCTTCTGTCGTGGCATTGGCAGGGGGCAGGTGCACAAACAGAGACATATGGGTGCTTTTTGAAGCTCTATTTTTATCACATTTATTAATATTCCATTTACTAAGCAATCTAAGTTATGGCTCAGTCCAGAATAGGCATAGAAAGGGACACTGAAGACTAAACAGAGGGCATGGTTATAGGGAAGGAGAAGAATTGGAGTGATATTTGCAAAATACTACAAGTCTGTAAAAGTTCATTTGTCAGAAATTCACTTTAAATCCAGTGATGGAGGAATATGATTTCTGATTATTTTTTTCTTCTGTTTTCTTTTATGAAATGTGTCCTTTGGTCTTTATAAATGCTGGATCTCTTTTGACTTACTGGGGCAAAGTTAGAGAAAGCAGAAACAGGAAAAATGTAAAAGTGACATCTTGAAAGGCACCAGCAGTTATTAAAGATCGGCTGTTCCATAGCCAATTATATACCCTGTGTGATTTCATAGATATTGAGCTCCCGTCTTTGTGTAGGACACAGAAGCCCAGAGCCACTCTGCCTCGTTGCTTACAGGTACAGGTTTTCTCCATGTGGCTGCATTCACTTCCCTGTCCCCTGCCATTCCTGCAGTCAGTACTTTTGGATCAGATTACTTTTGGATATTGTGTATTGTCATAAATTGCTATGAAGACTATGTTCTCATTTCATGTTTTCTCCTTTAAACTTACTCATCACACATATCCAAAGCTGAATTTAATAGTCCCCTTACACGTTCATGTGTGTGAACACACCTTTTTTGCCATGGGTCTTCCTGCATAGTACCCATCAGAAGAGAAATTTTAAATATAATAGTAATTTGAAAGGAGTCTGAGTTTGCCAGACTGCACAGGGGAAGCTGTCAGAGAGGTCACTGTGACACTGTCAGTCTGAGAAATGAAGCACATTCTGGATTTTGTTAGACATGGGATTAAATCTTTGGGGAGTTATTCTTGCTTGCAACCCTCCTTCCCCTTCTTGCTAGAAGTAGTCAAAGTGACTGCACAGTCCCCAGGTCAGGGCACAGGGAGACAGAAATATTCAGAACAGTGGCAGACTTCATTGGTGGTAAAATTATATGCAGATGTTATTTTAATGAAAAATTATTTTTCTAACAATTAGACTTTCTATACTGGTAGACAGACATCAGACAGGTCCATGCACATACAGACCTGTACACAATAAAGGTCCGTTTAGAGGTGTGCTGCACTGAAAGGAAGATAGTGTGTAGACTTTCACAGCAGCACAGAATTTTAGACCTGTAGGAATAGGAAAGTGCCAACTAATGTGTTCCCTCCTTTTCTTTTCTTTTTTCATATTTACTCTTTCTTCATATCCTTTACACACTCAATGATTGTTTTCTTTTTCAGCTATTTTGCATGTTAACTTAATTGCCAAACTTTGATTCTGAGGAGAGCAGTATTGCTGTGTCTCCAAAATATTTAAATGTAAGGCCTGTCTTTTAGATGATGACACCTTTAAATGTGCATGGTCACCCATATTTCACTTAAAACACTGCTCACTATTTGGTGTGCAAGACCACTGAGGGTTAAGATAAAATATTCTCTACCCCACCAACTTTATTCTTTTTGGTGGGTAGATTTTATATTTTGTTTTTCTAAACAAGAGAAAACAGTTATAGTTCCACCTCTCATGTGCTTCCTTCCCTATGCGCTGTGAGCTCAGTATGTGCACATATGCAAGATTTCAAGTGCAAACGAGAACAGAGCAGGAAACAGATTTTCACAGTCACCGTCTGGGTCCTTGTGTAAGTGCCAATGTAAAGCTACTTGCTGAACAGTGAAACACAGTACAATGTTGCCTGGCTCTAAGGAAACGGATTTGAAAATCTAAACTTCAAAGCAAATCAATTGAATGGAGATTTGAAATTATTGTATTACAATCCAGAGACACATAGTGTTGTCAAAAACTTTTTTCCTTCAAAAAGAAAATTACAGGCAGCATTGAGATACTTTTTAAAATACCGGGAAAGAGGGTTGGGGAGATTTAGTGAAGAATGATGAAAACATATCCTTTATAACCCAGGAGGTATACACTGCAAGTGTCCAGGTGTCTCAGAGCAAAGGGCAAGTTTAATGTGGGGAGAGAGCAGTAGGTTTATCCTGAATCCAGGGAAGTATGTGAATTAAGGCAAAATGTCCTGAAAGAAGAAGGGTGTTGGGTAGAGGTGTGAGATCTTGGACTCAATGGAAAAAATTACCTGCCCCCTAGTTTTTAGAAGCTAACAACTACTTTTGAATTCTGCAGAGCAAGGGGCAACATGTGGAAAAGGTCCTGAAGAAGTCAGATACAACCATTTCACCTTGCCTTCTTATTTATTCAACTTAAATGTAAAGACTACTTTAGGGTTAAGTTCAGCTTTTATGTTTTTCTAAAATTTTACATGTTTCTGATTTTTCCTGTGCCCCTCAAATGTCTTGCAACCAACTTCCTGATACCTGATTTTGTTTTTTAGCGAGAAATAAGGCCTTTCAGTCCGTAGAGATAAGATGTTTGATACCTGTTTATTTAACATTTTGAATTGAATTTGGCTAAATTTAACATTTTAACACTTAATGGAAACCTATTCTGTGCCTGGTACTAATGAGAAAGGGAGGGAAGGGAGAGGAGGGGATGGGGAAAGGAAGAGGGGGAAGGAGGAAAGGAAATTTGAGAAAGAGGAAGGGAGAGAGCAAGAGGGAGGGAGAGGGGGAGGAAAGGAGGGAGAAAGGGAGCCGGTGGGGGAGGAGAGACTGACCCTTGTTTCTGTGAGTAGATGTATGGGTGCACGTGGTATGGGGAAGACTATTAAAAGGTTACCTGCAAGGTATAAAACTGATCCAGGAGGAGGAATGAACAGTTTTCCTTGGAGGGAGACAGGATGCAGACAGGGGGTTACTTCATGGGAAGATACTCCAACCAGATCATAAAAGGTGAACAGTGGTTTTTCAGAGCTTCCAGGATGGTACCCAGACAGAAGTGTACATAAAGGCAAGAAGGTGTAAAATGGTTTGAATGTTTAGAGTGCTGCAAATAATTTTCCAGTCTTAGTAGGAATAATGTGAGAAGAATCTTGACAAATGAGTGAGTATCTTGTCATGAAGGGCCTCTGTCAGTCAGTAACATTCCCTTGCTCAAGACAGGTAGTGCTAGGCACTGGGGGTGGCATGTTGGAAAACAAAGAGCACTGAAGTTAATCTTTACCTTAGATTGTAGTAAGATTTAGAAGATAATTAGGAAAATATTTTTAGTATGAACCTGATAAACTATACTGATACTTTAATATGAGCTATACAAGTATGACAGACTAATTTGCTGAGATTTTAGATTTCTTAAATATATTAAAATTTTATATTTTCAAACTCAATTTAGAGTTTGTAATGGGTATATCACTTCACTAAGAACTTTGTCATTCAATAAGTGGGATTTCTGCCTGGTTTCTTGAAACAGTGACCTAATTTAGGATTGAAAATACTTCATTTACACATAGCTTTTCAGAGATTTGTCCGATCTATGAGTCAACACACCTGAATGGGGGAAGTTCCCCATACTATGCTTTCTTCTGCTGGGTAGGATGTTTTATTGTCATATATAAACATCTACCAGAAAGACTGGGTGGGATGAGATTGTGTGATCTCCTTAAGCCGAAGAGAAAATTTGGAGTGGAGTTTTTTTTTGTTTGTTTGTTTCTTTGGGCTGTGTGCATCTGACTTTGTGGAGCATATTTCAGTTGAAAATGTGTGTGTGCATGTGTGTGTGTGTGTGTGTGTGTGTGTGTGTACGTGTGTGCACACTAGGTGAGTGCCTTATCACTGGACTAAAGGATAACCCCATCAGATCAGGGTTTTTTATTTTTATTTATGTATTTTTTGGTACCAGGGGTTGAACCCCAGACCTTGCACTTGTAAGGCAGGCATTTTGCCATTGAGCTAAATCCCTGGCCCCATAAGACCAGTTTTGGATAAGAGCTCTGTATTAATAAAAGTTGTTTACTTCAGTTTAACTTTGAATACAACTGCTGTTTAAAGCAATCCTAGGATTATGTTGAGTTGAAAATGATAGAATTGCTGTTCTTTCTTCCCACTTATTGCTCAACTACTTTAGTTGTTGTTGTTTTCTTCTCCTTTCAGTTTCTTAATTTTTGTATAGAAAACTGCAGGATACTATATTTTGGGCTAATACATGATAACTTTTTGGGTAAGATATTCCCAAAATAGTAAAAATTTTTCATACTTAGATTTAATAAATGTTCTCCCCTTTTAGTGCTTATAATTTGGGGGAAAACTTTCTTGGCTAAGATTGTATTAGTTCAGCAGTTTTAGAATAAGATGTTTGTGGGAGGGGCAACAGGATCTTCAGTCATTGATTCTGTCTTTTTAACTCTGCCCTTTTAGCTGGAACAGATTACTTGTGTAGTGCTTCTCACCCTGTACAGACTGAATCACAAAGAAGAAACTTTACATAAACCATTTATACTCAATGTTTGGTATGCTGGCAACATAAATCAACAACAATATCCATTACAAATTCATCCCTTTATCAGTATTATCTTGATAGAACCTGTCCCAATGTGTGGAATTTGAACTCTGCTTCAATACTTCTAGCCCTGGGTAATTAATTATTCAGGGCACAGGGAACCTGGCCCCGGGAATGTGGAGTAATTCTTCCTGGTCAGCGTTAACTCCACTGGCAATAATAAATAGAAAAAGTCTCCAGTGATGCCAGTATTTTAAAGTGATTAATCATTCCCCCCCCCTCCTCCCCCTTGGTTTTCTTTAACTAGGATTTTTCAGCAATAAATCTTTAACAATACAGGTAGGAATTGTTCTGTAATTAAATTTTGCCATGCTAATTTCTTACCTTTTATGTGCAATTAAAAAAAATGTTACATTTTAAGGAGCTGTGATCAAAATTCAAACCAAGAAAAATCCTTTTATGGAATATAGAGACATTCTCCATGGAAGATTAAGCTCTTGATTTTGAATATTAGATAGAACACATACTCATAAAAATTGTTCATCAACACCAGTTGGGGTGTCAAATATTCTGAAGTTTTGAATTGCTTCACTTTCATGCTTATGGTTTTTCTGTATTAGGAAGAGCCTGACATATACATATGTTCCCACATGGAGAGAATAATTACTTATTCCTTAACTTTCAGATAATTGATGTCAGCTCCTTAGAAAAGGGATATTTTCCTCTGTTTTTGTGGCACGTAAAATGTACTTGCTGAAGTGGTGGTAAATGCCTGCCTGTGGATGACCATGTATTTTCAAATCACGCCCTGTACAGCTGCCCAGCCATCATGTATATTGTGGGCGATAGGGACAGATGTGACATATCTCTTGTGACACACTTCTTTACCACCAGTCTGTGGCTCGAGGTGACTCCTGTCTGTCCCCTGGTGCTTTTCCCTGCCGCAGGACAACACAACGATGCACGGATGAACCTTGCCATTGCTCTTACTGCTGCCAGGTATGGGGCTGCCACAGCCAATTACATGGAGGTGGTGAGCTTGCTCAAGAAGACGGACCCCGAGACGGGCAGAGAGCGCGTGAGCGGGGCCCGGTGCAAAGATGTCCTCACAGGTATGCCACGTCTTTGGGAGAGTGCTATTGCTTAGCATTTGGCCTCGCTTGTATAATGACTAAATTATAACTTCTGTGTCACTTTTCTTTCATTTAGGCCAGATTTCAGAGTCACATTAATTATATTCTTTATTGTCAACAATGACTGGTTTAACATGAAAATTTTCCCTTGTGGAACTTGGCAATTTTTCCCCTTTGTGTTAAATAATAATAATGTTAATGATAATAATAAATGCCCACAGCTATGAATGCATTCCAGTTTCTTTACAAAAACATATTATTAATAAAATTAAATAAATGTGCCAAGTTTCAAAGTATCACTTAAGTGACATAGGCAGTGCATTTATACATCACTAAAGTCAATCACCTTTAACTCTGGTTAGATTTTCATTTTTGCCGGGTTCTGTGGCCATGTAGGTAGTTGGAAAATTGTAACATTTTGAACAAAAGCAGCCTGAGAAATACATTGTCTCACAGCAATGCTGTTTGCTCCTGAGTTTTAAGAAGAAAGCAGCTTATTTACTCACTTCACTTTCTCCACGTTTGGCTCCTTGGTCCTGGCCACTTCATAAATACCCTGAGAAACAGAGTGGGAAAGTGGCGTGCTTTTTTCCTTTAATTCGGACTTGTTTGGGTAAATTTACTCAGGAGTGAGCCTTTTGGTTGGGCTGTTCACTAACTCTAGCTCTCAGGTCCCTTGGTATAGTATGCAATATATACTTTGCCATAGGTTAAGTTAATAGGTGAATTAATAACAATCCACAGCCTCGGTGAGCAGAGGAACAAATGGGGTGTATGACTGATGCTGCTTTCTTTCACAGGGCAGGAATTTGATGTGAGAGCCAAATGTGTTATCAATGCTACAGGACCTTTCACAGATGCAGTTCGCAAAATGGATGATAAGAGTGCCACAGCTATCTGCCAGCCAAGTGCGGGGGTCCATATTGTGATGCCTGGTTATTACAGGTAACTGCATTCCATCTTACTGGCCGGCATCCAAAAAGAGGGACACAAGAATGGCCTGTGCATTTAATTTCTTCTTGCACACCCTTCTTAATAATATGGTCTAAATGCTGTTTACAACGAGGAGAAATAAGAAAAGAAGCTCTTCCAAAGCAAAATATAAACCAGGCCTGAGAATTTCTTAGCCACTTGCAGCCAAACTTGTTTCTAAGGGATAATGATTTGGGATCTATTTTTCAACACTGTATTTGTCCTGTGTAGTCACCTTTGAGACTAAACATTAATATTTTTGAATTATATTTTTAATAAAACAATAAAAATGAATCTTACAGAATTTCCCATGAAGGTCTTATTGTAATTAAGACATTAAAAATTAATTTTTCTAAAATTTATAATTTGCTTATGAATAATATGAAAATGTGGGCTATTCCAGTATTGTTGGGGTTATAACTTTGGAATTGTGTTTTTAAATATAGTAAGTAAAAAGCAGATGTATTTTCCAGTGTATCAGATTAACAAAGATAAATGGAGATGGAGAAATGAACAGGGTAGAGATAAGAATACTTCTTAACTGAAAATCATTTAAGATGGGTAATGGTAATTAGTACACAGAAGATTTTACTACTCTGTATATGTTTGAAATTTTTCATAAATTGAAAAAGAAACATTTGTGTGTTTCTTGCCAAATTACTAATAAGGATTATGCCTAATGTATATTTCAAGGCATCTGTCGAAAAATTCTCTATGGCTATGGTAAGAGTACTGAATGTATATATACTGTTTTTACTTCCATATATGGTAAATCTAGTAGGCAAACTAGCAATTCCACAGGAAGTAGTAATTCACAGGAAAAGCTATTCATTTGACATTATTTGCTGGGGAAGATTAGAAACTACTTCTGTTATTCACCTTGGGAGAATAAATTACAGCATATCTGCAGAAAGGAATATTATATAGTCATTAAGAATTATAATTTTTTTTTGAGGTAAGGTCTTGTTAGTAGTTCAGGCTGGCCCTTGATCTCACTATGTGGCAATCTTCCTGCTTCAGCCCCTCGAGTACTGGGATTATAGTCCTTAATGTTTTTACTTTGGGCTGGAAACACCAGTGTACCTATAGTCTTTGTAAAATTTTATAAATGTGTAAAAGTGTTTGTATTGGTACCTAATTGAGTTTTTAAAAGTATTAATCAGAAGTTTAGTTCAATATAGAGGAGGTAATACATATGAATATTCCATATGGAGAATTCTTCAGTAATTCCAAACACAGTTGTGTACAGTTATTTTGTGTTTAAAAATATTCAAGGCCAGCTAGTTTATGAAGGTTTCTTTAATTTTTAACATCTTGAAAATAAGAGTACAGAGAATAATTGCCATGAGTCTCCATATTTGTTTGAATTTTACTGGATTCAACATGTTTTTGTATATATTATGTCTTAGAGAACACTTAATAATTACATCCTTTGGGATAAACCATTTTTATTTTGTGGACCTTATTTTGACCATTGTTAAAATTGGAAAACATTCTGGCTTTTCAGAGTACACAGATAAGGGGACAGTATAGAGGGTGAGTTAAGTTGACATGTTGGTACAGATTGGTGGCAAACCTATGGCACATGTGTCATAGTGGGCCTGCAGAGCTCTCTCTGTCTGTGAGCATGTGAGCCAAGTACTCAGAAGCCAAGCAGGTAACAGTTTGTTTTCTAAACTAAAATCTTAGTACTTGCAATGTTGGCACTTTGCAATAAATAAGTGAGTTTTGGGTTGTAGTTTGGGCAGTCGATCTCTAAATGGTTTACCATCACTGGTATAGACCTTCCTAGTTTGTTCATCACTTCATTTTGCTGTGTAACCTTGGGAAAATTACTTCTTTCAGATTCTGATCCATTGTCTCATAAAGCAACTAGCTTGTATAATGTTTGATGGTGATCTTTGGTTATTTTGTATTTGTTTTATTACTGTTTTATCCTTAGGTCTCAGCACATTTTTTAGCATATAATAAGTAGTACCTAATAAACTCAGCTGTGTAATAAATATTTTTTGAATGAATCCTACTTTTTTGTATTAACCTGCCAAGTTGAGCATTTGCTTTCTTTGTGTACTAAAGTATTAATATAATTCTTGCTCAGTTTGGATTTGGAATGTCCCCAAAGGCCCATGTGCTAAAGTTTTAGTCCCCAGCTTGGTGCCATTTGGAGGTGGCTGAAACTTTTAAGAGGCAACCTAGGAGGAGGACTTCTGGTTGGGGTAGGGATACCTTTGAAGGGATTGTGGGACCTTGATTTCTTCCTTTTGCTCTCCAGTCCTGGCAATGAGGTGAGTAGTTTGTCTGGCTACTTTGCTTGTACCAACCATGATGTGCTACCTCACCTCAGGCACCAGGGCCAACTGATCATGGGCTGGAAATGTCAAAACTGTGAGCCAGAATAAAACTTTCCTCCTTACAAGTTGATTTTTTTACCTTGTGACAGAGTCTCACTATGTAGTTTAGGCTGGCCTCAAACTCATTGTGTAGTCTAGGTTGGCCTTGAACTCATGGTGATCCATCTGTCTCAGCCTCTCAAGTGCTGGGATTACAGACGAGTTGATTTTTTTTTAAGTGATGGAAAGGCGGCCAACACAACATTTGTAAACAATATATTTTTTTTAATATTGGTAACTTAAAATAGAGAGGAAGCAAATGAAGTTCTTCATCTTAATGCTCAGATAATGCTTGTAGGCAAAATAAATATGTAAAAATAATGTAAGTGCAAGATCAGAGAATTCTAATACTTTGGAAAAATAGAGAATGAAAGTGAAAGCCTCCCTTTTCTCTTCCCATCTCCCTCCAGTTGTTTTCTGTTAATCAGTAGTAACCCCTTCCTTTCAATTCCTTACAAAAAAGTTTTTTGTTGTTGTTGTTGTTGTTTTTGTTTTTGTTTTGTTTTTTTTGGTTTTTGACTTGAACAAATGTCTATTTTGTTAAGGCAAGACTTGTTTTAATGTCAGGAAACCCAACAAACAAATTATTTTCTAAAGTCACTCTTTGGTGTATATTAAGAACAAATCTAGAATTTCCATCAGAGTTGTGGCTAGATGCTAAAGCAGCCATAATATATCAACTGACTGAAATACATGAAAATAATCACCTGCCCTATCTAGTGTACTGATGCTTTTTACTACTGACGAGAGGTCATTTTTTTTTCTATAACATGTGTACATACAGTTAGCTCTAATGCTGATTGCTAAGTAGTTAACAATAAATTGATTTCAGTTTAACTAAGGGTACTTCAGGAAAGCAATGGTCTGCATGAGAAAAAAGCTCATTACCTTTAATCCTAGACACACACATAAATTAGCAAGCGTTTCTTCCCAATGTCACATGAATCATTTGGATTGAAGAGACCTGCGCTGCATTGCATTGTGCGAGCCATCACTGTAGTTGATATCCATTGTCATACTTTGGTGTGACCTTGCAGATTGTATTCTTCATAAGAAAACAAACTCTTCCTTAAGGGAGAGCATGAATTAGATGATTTAGAACTGATGAAAGATATTTCCAAGTGAATTCTTAAAAATTTTGTACTATTCATTAATAGCTTTGTCTTCCCTCTGTGCTTGTTAATTTTATGCTTGATGCATATGTCTTCACTTAAGCAATTGATTCTGTACAGACTCCAGTTATATGTGTGTTGGTAACCATCACCTTCACCCTTTAAAACTGCTTTTATTGCATTGCAAGTTTTAAAAGGATTTACTAGGTGTGCATTTCTAACTATATTTCCTACCTAGGTTGCTGAATATTATAATTTGATGCTTATGTTATCAGATTTATTATTTAAGGAGTATGTATTTGGTCCATGAGAATAGTTGTATATAAAGTGTGTCAGCATACAATTTCTCAAATGGTAGGTTATGGAATTTTGTTTCAGTAAAATACTGTGTATCAGATTGAATGCTCGAACTCTGAATGCATTAATTTCCAATTCTAATGTGACTGATTTAATCTAAGGACATATCATTCTGGAATAAAAATGTACTTACAGCCGGGTGTGTTGGTGCATACCCACAAATCCAGCATGGAGGCAGCCTGAGGAAGGAAGACTGCAAGTTTGAGCCCGTACAGGGCTACTTAGTGAGACTGTTTAAAAAAATACAGACAGCTGGGGATGTAGCTGAGTGGTAGAGTGCCTGTGTGTTCAGTCCCTAGCACTGCAAAAACCAACCAACCAATCAACCATAAAATTTAAGATTAACTGATTAACTACTTTAAGACTTTTACAGTTTTGTGACAAATACGGAGAAAAAAGATTACTGTCATATTTAGAGACCAAAAATAATCTTTCTAGTTTCCAGATTATTAGAGTAGAAGTAATTTCTTCTAAATAACCCCAGTGAAGGTTGGCATCTCTGCTGCAGGCCTGGGTGGTTGGCATGTTTCTGTGGTGCTTTTTTAGGTTTGCAAGTGCTGTGCGCTCTCTCCTTTGTCTCTAGTAGGGAACAGGCTGTGATTTCTTTCTGCAAAGGCTGAGAGAACATGACAGGCACATGGGGCTGATGGTTCCTTGTAGAGAAAGACTATGTAGTATTCCTTGTGATTTAAATAAAGGCAATGCATTAGGTAAGCTGACTGTAGTTTTCTTTTTTACATAAAGATACTTTGGGTTTGGTTTTAAAAAGTTGTGAACCTCTCATCCTTACACATTTGAATACATCTTTAAAAAATTTTAAGGGAATAGAAATCATAAAAAGTTGACTGTATGACCTTTTATTATGTATTTATTTACTGATTTGGGTTTTTGTAGACTAGATCTTGCTAGGTAGTCCAGTCTGGGCTTGAACTTGCTCTATAACCCAGGCTGGCCTTGAATTCACAATTCTCCTGCCTGAGCCTCCCAAATACTGTGATTATAGGCATGCACTGCCATGCCTAACACCTGTCTTATGCCTTTTCAAATTTGTGTGTGTAAGAGGGATTTCTTGAAATTTGGTCAAACCAAATAGAATGTGTTTTCTATTTGAGAAATTGTATTAATAGAAGCTAAAATATTATACAAAGTACTTTCAGTTGGCATTTATATGTGAATTCAAATTCAAACAGCTCTCTGATTTGTTGTGCTCTATTTGATTAAATATGATACTTTTGAATTCCTCCTATCCCTTTAACATCTCCACATTTCTTTGAGTATCTAATGACTGCATTAAAACAACAATTTCTAGTAATAAATATGACAGCTTTTGTTCATGTTTATGTACAATTGCCTATTCTTTCAAATGTGTTTTATACTTTGGTTTTTATTATTATTCACATTGTGTCAGCAAAAATGCTTGGCTAATACTTTGGAAGATTTTTACATAACTGTCAGAATAGGCAGCTTACACCTTCATTTAATAGCAGAATACACTACTATTTTCTATTTAAAATATTTTCATTGCTAAAGTGTTCCTTTCACTTTGAAATGTTCTAGGACATTGTTATTCAGGCAGTAGTGAAAACCTCAGCTCTTTTTTTTTCTGCATGCACTTCTTGAGATTTCTGTAACCTTGAAATAAGGTAAGAAATCTCATATTTGGTGAAGTGGCACAAGTTCATCTTAGCACAAAGGAGTGAAGACTTTATGATTGCATTTTAGTTTCTAGAAAGTTAAACTCTACTTTCTCATGTACTTCTGGGGCCTTCTACAGAAAGATGTGCCAAATGTCAAATGTCCAGGAAAATACTTTTCATAGACTTGAAAAGAGGTTGAAGGGCTATCTTTCCGAGACCACAATAAAAGAAGGCATTTGTTCCCCCTGACATTATCTGATGTGAATGGTCCAAAGAATATAAAAACCAAAACAATTGGGAGTTAATTAACTTTCAATTGTTGAGGTGGGGAGAGTAATTCTGCTGCAGAATAGTATTATTATCACATTTGTACAGTAGCATTTTTTGGCCAAAAATAATTTTTTCTTTCAGGAATTTCTGAATTAGGGTAGGGGCAGTAAAGTAGTAGTTTGTTTTTTTTGTTTGCTTATTTGAGCATTAGTGAATAAAATAGTTTTGTAGAGTGAAGATTAATATTAAACTTTGATAATTTCAGAACTAAATTTCTCTTTACCTTAGCCCCGAGAGCATGGGACTGCTTGACCCAGCCACCAGTGATGGGCGAGTTATTTTTTTCTTACCCTGGCAAAAGATGACTATTGCTGGCACTACTGATTCTCCAACTGACATTACACATCACCCTATTCCTTCAGAAGAAGATATCAACTTCATTTTGAATGAAGTGCGTAACTACTTGAGCTGTGATGTTGAAGGTAATATAAATATTCCTTTAACCTTGTCCCCTCCATTGTTTGGTAAAATTTTTACTTATTTTTTTTTCTATTTGCTAATCTTTACTTTCACTGGTTATACAGCTTTTACTGGCTAAACATGGATTTAATTTTGGCAGATTTGTACACACACATAATATACTTTGATCATTTTCATATTTGTTCTCCTTTCTGGTATCCTCCAAGCTTTTCCAGCTCTTACTGGAATCACCTTGTCTCTAGTCTGATTCATCTTCACAACTGGCCTGTTATCACTATTTTGTGCTACCCACTTCTAGATTTATGCAGACAAAATTACAACACAATGCAAAGAAACTACATTTTCTTCTGTACTTTCTGCATCCACAAGAAACTCACACAAGCCATTTCTGATCATGCTAATGGCAAGACTGAAGTGTCACACACAGCTTTCTCTACCAGAGGAATGGGAAATGCTTGCATCACTGTTTGGCTTTGTAGTTTGAAGAGGTCTGGTTTACAGATATAGGATATCCATAAGAAATGATTATGCAAAGAAATGAGAACACAGAGGTATATGGTCTAAGAGGTTTAATGCTCTGTATCTTAGCACAGTTTGTAAGACTGGGAGCTTTTATAAAGAATAGAGGTTTTCTCAGCTCACAGTTTTAGAGGCAGATGATCTAAGATCAGGCAGCCCCATCTATTTGGTCTCTGATGAGGAACTCCTGGCTACACCCAACATGGGAAGTAGCATTACATGGTGGAAGTTTGTATAAGAAAATGGGAGAGGGAGAAGGAAAGGATGGAGCAAGAGACTGGGCACAGGCTAGGCTTGCTGCTTAATGACAGCTTGATCTCTGGATTGGGAGACCTAAGTCACTCTGTGAGACTAGCATTAATCATGAGGGAGGTCAAATATAATCATCTTCCATGAGGCCCCACCTCTTAAAGGCCCCACTACCTACATGTTGATACTGTTAAAATGTGGTGAACAAGTTACCTGGCAGTGCGTTGCCATGTGGAAAGCACAGTGAAGCTGAATTTACTTCTACCCAAATCATATTTGCGTATTTTAACTTGGATGATATAGCATTTTTTCCCATTGAACTTGTATAATGAAATTTTTAAGCAGGGTAATCCCAGAAGTTTCCCAACATTATCCTTCTGTATTTCCTGTCTTAGTTACCAGCCTCAACAGCTACCAAGTCATCCAATCTAAAAATGAAAGCTTTTCTTTGGTGGTCTCTTGTTTTCATATCAGTTTAATTCCTATCTATACCCACTTCAAAATCCTTACAGATCACTTTTCACTTCAGTGCCCTGGTTCACACTCACATCATTTCTTACTCGGACAGTTTTATCTACCTCCTAATTGCCTCTCAGTGCCAGGTTTCTATCCATACCTCATCCAGCTTGGCATCAGAACTCACTTTCTGAAACTCAGTGCCCCTCATCACTCTCTTGCACAAAAATGTTTCTGGGGTGTCCCCTCACTTACTTTAGGAAAATTGTGACACTCTTGGATTGAACATAAGGTTTTTCATAACTGTCTTTGAAGGTTTATATTTACTCCCTCTCCACATATTTTATGGTCTGTTTATTCTATTATCATTTCCAAATCAAGCCATATACTTTTAAAAATTCATGCCTTGTTTTTGCTGAAGCCTCCTTGATCTGGATGCCCTTTGTGGCAGTACTCATTTTGACAAAATATTTATACTTCAGAAATTTTTAGACTTCATAAACCACCTGTCATTTGTATTCCTCACACTCCCATTATATCATGACATTGCGTATTCTAGGTAATAGTCTAAGATGTACTCTCACTTGGAGCTCCTTGAGAGTAATGATTCTTTCTTTATCTACAAAGTTCATTATCTAACTGGTGTGCTATTCATGATTGTTTTGAGTTAAAATGTTAGTTATGGGCACTTTCAAGGTTTTGTATACTGCTAGCAGTTAGAAAATCTAAAAGTGGACAAGTTTTAGATTCTGAAAAGCAGCCTTCGTCTGTCAGCAGCCTTATGATATTGATTTCAATGAAGGACACACACAAACACTATTTTAGTCTGGATGTAACTCACAAGCAGCTATGAATCCTTTTTCCTTAAAGATTTTTTTTTTCATTTTGTGATCATATATTTACAAACAAGACTGCTTTGAGAAATGGTTCAAGTTACTCTCTTAGTTTAATTGATTAATCCATATTGTTTACTTTTCTGGTATCTAATCTAAAAAATAAAACGGATATCATCTCACTCTCAGTAGTCTTTTTGGATATCTACAACAATACTATAAATGTACTGAATAAGTATAATTGAAGTCTACATAGCTTTTTAATTTTATTTTTATTAGTATATTTTTGCAGTACATAATTATTACATTCTTTGAGCTTTTTGTTTCTTTGTTTCTTTCTTTTTTTATTAACGATGTTTCTCTGTGTTTCCCAGGCTTGCCTTGCATTCACCATCCTCCTTTCTCAGCCTCCCAAGTAACTGGGCATATACTGTTATTAAATACTACATATTAAAATACTCAAAGATTCATTGCAGTTTTAGTTTGATACTTTATTTTTCCTTTTAAAATCGTTGGAGCAACACACAAAATGAATTCAAGAGCAGAGAGCTTTATGTTGAGAATTCCCAAAATTTTGGAGTTCAAATGCAGCAAGGATGGAAACTCTAACCACTTACAGTGCTGAGAGGCTGGATGTTTCTGGAAGCAGGTATGGGTTCCAGGAGGCTTCTGTGCCCATGTTGGGATCTGTATGAGAGCAATAATTCCCTTGGCTGTAACAGACACTGGATTACTTTTATTCTGCCTATAACTATAAGGAAGACTTGGCAGTACCTGATTGACCCATGAAAGCTTTTTCAATTAGCGTACCTTTTGGTTGTTAGGGAATTGATGAAACTGATGAAGTTATTGTTAATTCTGATGTTTGGTAGAAGTGGTTGAAGTTGATACCCAAACATTACAGATCAGCCCTTTCTCCTCATGGCCAGGGGGCATCTTGAGAGTAAGAATCTTCCAAGGAGCAGATATCCAGGATAAAAGCAGAGATGATAGCTCTGTCATAGACTTCATATATTTCCATCTCTGCACCATCTATCACACCTTTCCTACTTACACTTTTAAAAATTATTAATTAACAGTGATTCTTTATAGTTTGTTTCCATTTTAATTTCTAGTTGACTACATTCTCATATTTGAGGAGTTACCCTGGAGCTTGATAAAATATGGGCAAAAGTATTCTGTATCTTAAAAGTGAGGATATTCCTGTTTGTATTTTTTCCCAAGCAGTTTTATTGAAACCCAATATTCTCTTCTGTACTAATGAAAGGTGTGAGAGAAATTCAGCTTCAGGCACCATTCAGTCATTTGAGTATATGCTGTTACCACACATATTTTAATGTTTACATTCGTATGCCTTATTTTTAAAACTGCCGTTCAGCACTTTTTATACTAGACACTCTGCTGCAAGCATGTTGTCTATATTATCCATTTGATTCCATATAACAAGTTTATTTTTCCCACATTTGTTGAAGAAACTGAGGCCCATAGCTAGTTGCATTTGAGTGTAAGTCAGTCTGTGATACATCCTTCTAAATACTGCACAGTACTCGGATTAGTAATTCTGGATGCCATGATGTGATCCACTAGAGAGTGAATCTATCAGTTCATTTCATGGAAGCTGCTAGACACCTCTAGAATGACAGTGACCTTTCCTCTCCCCTGGCTTTATTTGGAATTGAATGTTAAACTATGGGAGGTTTTGTATCTTATAACTAATCTCCTGGGTCAACCAATTTTCTCCACAGACTAAAAAAATTTAAAAAGTTTGGTTTAGGTCCTAGAGCAGTAGTTTTGAAATGTTTCTCATTCAACCTGGGTTGAAATAATCATTGTAAAAGGATTTATTAAATGGATAAGTATAATTCTGACAACAGCTTCTGAGCCTCCCCAAGTGGCTATATCCTTAAGAGAAAAAAAAAAGTGTCAAATCTTAACACTCCATGCTGTTCACAGCAGCTGCCACACTTCTGCAAAATGCGTTGGAACAATTCTGAAAAGCATTTTGCCTGTTGGGAATAAGACCATGTCTTCTTTTACAATTTAGAAAGCTTTCCATTCACAGGCTGAATTTTCTAGATTACTTGTTTTCTTTTCTGAAATGGGTAATTGATAGTTCTGCAGTTCATATTGAGTTAGGAAGAAAAATGATCTTTTGAAAAATGTGTCATTAAGTCTGCTGTATAGAGGTTAATCAGAAGGATGCAGTGGTGAAACTAAGCTATGACTTAACTCGATTGAGAGAGACAGAAGATTTGCCGAGTGCTTTATCCACGTAGTCTTTCTGGAGTGCTTCTCTGTGCCACATCTCTACTTGTACACAGGTTTTCACATGTGCAATTAGTGGTGTTTATAGATTGCCTGTTATTCAATTAACAACTGAGCTGGCCATATCAACTCACTGCAGACTTGCCTTTTCCCTGCCAGAGATTGTACTAGGGTTATCAACTTACACAGGCTTGGATGTCTTCCAGCTGTTTAATTATAGTGTCATGCGCTTTGCGTATTCTAGTTTCATTAGTTTTAAATGTAATACGGTATCTTATTTCTGTGATGAACACTTCATTTAAGCAGGTTAAAGATTATGGGAGAGAAGCATTGATTTCTGACACTGTTTCCCCTGGGTTCATTTAGATATTTTCACATGGCTCTTATTGATTTTCTTGAAAGAGGTAAACATAAGAAAGAACACCCCAAAATGTATGCCTCTCTAACCAATGTGAAGCAAAAACCACACATTCAGTTAGTCATTCCCTGTGGACTTCCTTTTCTTTTAGTTTGCAAAATAAATACTTGTCTTGGCAAGTAGGAAAGGATAAAAATATTAATTCTAATTTGAAGTAATCACATCACACTTAGTTTTTTCAAACTGTGAACAATATCTGTGCAATTTTACTATTTATAGTCAGTTTACTCCTACATACTCTTACTCAGTTTACCCTTACATACGGTAAAACCTGAATAAGTTATTTATCAAGGGTGTAACAAAAATTGTTTTTAAACATGATGGTAAAAGAACTTTTTTACTTTGTCACTACCTTTTGAAAATATTGCCAAGTACTTTTGTACACATTGGGAGGACTCCCCTTTTTTCTTTTGTTGTTGTTGTTGTTTTTTCCTAACATCTTGGGAATTGGCATCTAAAAGCACAACTTGCTGCCATCTGGGTGAGTCACTCTAATAAATAGTCTTTAATGATGGATTTTAAAACTTTAAATTAATAATAGTTTTGCTTCCTTTCATTTTGTTTTATTTATAGTATTCCTTAATTCTGAAAGAGAATATCCAGTTGTTCTAATATAATCATAATTGCAACCTTATATAAAGCTTTGCACATTGGCTTAGACACCCAAGTGTTCTTGCTTTTGATTTTGTATTATCATTTCTTATAGTTTGACACAAAAAGTTCAGATAATGCTTTAATATTTCACCTCGTATTGATTGATAACTGCACAACTCTTTATTTCATGCACTGTTTGGAGTATTGTGAGATAGACCAGTATTAGAATTGCCATTGCTGAAGACTTTCATTGTGGGGAGAAAGAGATGAAACAGCAGTGAAATCTTTCGTAGCTATGTTGGCAGTATGGGCACCAGAAAAAAATCAAGGTGAATTTTTGAGCTTTTAAAATTATTCTCTTCATATGTTCCATCATGGAGAGTTAAAGTAGGTTATTTAGCTATCTACTGTTGCCTACAACTTGTATGGTATAACCAATTTCTAAGTAAAAATTTGAGGGCAGTAATATTTACTTGAGTAAAAGTACAGTTGTACCTCAGTTCAGGAATGCTTTTTGTTTTTGAACAATTTGGTTTGCAAACAAAAGCATTTGGCAACATTTTGTTTTTGTTTGCAGACTTTACATTGGATGACAAACTGGACCACAGCTATCTTTCCCACACAAACACAAATGTGGCCATCTTTTCCAAAATCGTGGAACAAATTAAGTACATGAACCAAGTTATCACCTTTTATTTTTTTGAACTCATGAGATTAGTAAGCAAGGAAAATGCTTTGAACTGACACATATGGAACATAAAAACCAGAAAATGTTTGATGTTACAGCATATTTAATTCTCATGAGCAAAGCACATAGTCAGATTTCAATGGCAATATATTCCACTAGCGGTGTGGGCCAGGTGGCCACAGTGTCTGTCACTTTCCAATTTGGTGACCTTCCAGGACAGGGCTGACCTCTCTTATTTGGAAACTTTTTACTCTAGCACTGCCTTCTGCTGTATGATAACCACTAGATATTGTTAAACTAGTTAAATTTAAATGAAATTTGAAGTTCAGTTCTTCAGTCATGTGAATAACATTTTGAGGGCTTAATAACTGCATGACACTAATAGCTGGCAAATTGGACAGTGTTAATTTAGAATATTCCTATCACTACAGGAGTGTCTTTGTGACTGTTGTGCCTTTCAGACTTGATGCTACTTAAATATACTAAAGGAGGAAATGTTCCATTTTTGAAAAAGTTATTAGCACATGTTTATAGTACCAGCTGATATTCATTGTGGGGAATTGGTACGTGCACATTATACATCTCTATTCTTTTTCCTCCATTTTTAATTGTTTTTTTTTTTTGCCAGCATCAGATTTATTTATTATAAGTCTTTGTCAAGTTAATTATCATAAACACAGATTAACAGCCAGGTTGACAGGCTTTTAAAATCATATATGTAAAACACATTAGAAAATTATACCAAATCAGCATATACTTTTAGATACATTGGCCATGCTGAACTACAATAACTTTTTTTGCCAGTCTGTCTTTTATTTTGCACATATATAAGAGAAACCATGAGATATTTAAGCTTCTGAATCTGACTTACTTCACTTAGCATTATCTCAACTTACACCCTTTTTCCTACAAATGACTTACGTTTATCCTTTATCAGAGTAAGTACTCCATTGTGTATATATACTACATTTCCTTTATCCATTCATCTGTTGATGGACATATAGGCTGCTTCCAAGATTTATCTATTATGAATTATCCTGTTATAAACATGGGCATGCATACATCACTGTAACATGATGTCTTTAATTCTTTTGGAAAGATACCTAGAAGGAGAATAGTTGGGTGAAATGGAATTTCTGTTGAGTTTTTTGAAGAATTCCTATAGTGATTGTATCAGTTTACACTCCTACCAACAAAGAAGAAGGGCCCCCCCAACACAAAACCTCTCTAACATTTGCTCTTGGTTTCTTGATAATGGCCGTTCTATTATTTGAAATGAGATGAAATCTGTGTTGTTTTAATTTGCATTTCTTGAACAGTCAGTGGTAGAGCATTTTTCACATATTTATTGGCCATTTGTGCTTCTTCATTTGAGAAGTATCTGCTTATTTTATTTTATTTGTTTGCTTGTTTAGTACTGGGGATTGAGCTCAGGACCTTGACTTGCAAGTCTGGCAGTGGCACCACTGAGCTAAATCCCTAGCCTAGTGTCTACTTAGTTTAGATGCCCATTTTTTGATTGGGTCTTTAAATTTTGTGGGGTTATAATATTTTTGAGTTCTTTATATATTGTAGATATTAGACCATTGTCTGAGGAGTAGCTCTCAAGAACTTTTTCCCATTCTGTAAGTCACCTCTTCACTCTTTTGGTGGTTTCCTTTGTTGTTGGTGTACAGGGATATGGTTGATGTTTGAGTATTGACTTGGTATCCTGCCTTGCTACTGAATTTGGGATCTTTTGGTGAAGCTTTTGGGACCTTCCGTATAGAGGATCATGTCACCTGCAAGTAATAATAGTTTAATTTCTTCCTTTCCCCTCCACGTCCTTTTTATTTATTTCTTTTGTCTAATTGCTCTGGCTAATGTTTTCAGGACTGTATTTGACATGAGTGGTGATAGTGGACATCTTTGTCTTTTCCTGATTTTAGAGGGAAAGCTTTGTTTCTCTTTATTTAATATGATGTTGGCCTTTGGTTTGCCATAGATGACTTTTATCAGATTCAGATTGACTATCTATATCTATTTTCTTTAGAGTTTTTTTAAATCATGAATAGATATTGGATTTTGTCAAATGTTTTTCTGCATGTATTGAGATGATCGTGTGATTTTTGTCCTTGATTCTTTTTATGTGGTATATTACATTTATTGATTTGGGTATGTTGAATCATCTCTGCATCCCTGAAATGAGTCCTACTTGGACATGATGTATGATCTTTCTGATGATTTGCTATATTTTATTGCCAGTATCTTATTGAGGATTTTTGTGTCTATGTTCATTAAAAAGATTGGCCTTTAGAATTCTTTTTTGGTTGGGTCCATTTCTGGTTGTAGAATCAAAATAATGCTTCCCAGAATGACTTTTGAGAGTACTGCTTTCCTTTGGGAAATGCTTAATTTAATGTAGTCATTGGATTTTGGGGTTTTAAATTGTTTGTTTTGTTTTATTTTTGTTTTTGTTTTTTTTTTTGAGACAGGGTCTCACTATGTAGTTGAGACTGACCCGGAACTCACTATGTAGCCCAAGCTGGTCTTGATTTAACAGTGATCCTCCTGCTTCAGCCTCCTGAGTGCTGGGATTACAGGCTTGCACCACCACACCCAGCTTGGGTTTTTAAATTGTTAAATGTGACAAAGAAACTGATTATATTGTAAAACAAAAACCCTATGTAAGAAGGATGTAAGAAGGTTTAAGAGTTGATGAATTCAATAATTCAGTAATAAAATTCCTTCACTCTGCTGAAGGTTTCCTCCCACAGTTGTTTTACCCGTGGATACATGACTGCAACAGCTTTGTCAGAATTAAAAGTTATGGTGATGATTCTTTATTCTGACTACTCATCCACTGCTATTGAATGTTTCTCCAGTAAATTATGATTAAAATTTGTTTAATAGTGTACAGGGTTTCCACTGTGGGTAAACGGATCATTAAGAGAGAAATTTGTTAATCTAGTTAATTGCTATCTTTGTATTTGTGAGGTTAGAATTAGCATTTCACATGTTTAGCTATGCTGTACTCCTTGGGCATAGCTTGTAACTGTGGCCTTGATGAGTCATTACTAAATGTGAATGGTAAGGAGGTATGTGTAGGTTATGGGTCAGACACAAATAGCATTTTGTGAACATTAAATAGGGTTTTGTGAACATTAAACAAGTCATTAAATCTCAAGGTTTGGAGGGAACTAATAGACAACTTGATTTAACCATCTTTTGATCTAATAAATATAAAATCCTGTATGTCAGAAACACTGATTTAGCCAGGCATGGTGGCACATGCCTGTAATCACAGCCCTTGGGAGGCTGGGGCAGGAGGATCACTGTGAGTTCGAGACCAGCCTGGGCTACATAGTGAGTTCCAGGTCAGTCTCAACTACATAGTGAGACCCTGTCTCAGAAAAACCAACCTCCCCACAAAAAGAAACACTGATTCATATTTTAATTAAAATTGAAGTAGTATCTTTTAAATCCGTTTAATCTCAACATTCATCTGATATAATTCACAGACTAAAGAGCTAAATGCTAAAAATCTCAAGAAAAAGTTTTTTTTTTTTTTTTTTTTGTGGTAATGGGGATTGAACTCAGGCCCCTATGCTTGCAAGGCAGGCAGTGGAACCACTGAGCCAAAACACTGGCCCCAAGAAAAAGTTCTTAACATATTAGGAACCCTTTGTTTCAAGCAGTAGCTGGTATTATTTTGAGGATCAGTTCTAGGAGTAAGGATTACTAATGTTTTTGATATACATTATGTTTATTTTGTCTTCCTTGATGAGTGAAAAGCTTAGATATTTCAGTTTGGTTTATGATCCAGACAACACAAATTTCATAGATGTGTTTCTGACTGTTGTAATGGAAAAGGAAAACATTTTCCACAGATCATTTGCATGTGCTTCAGATTTATTTTGGAAAGTCTAATTTTCCATCAAATAACCTAAAAATTAGTCAGAGGAATTCAAGACTTGAAACAACATTCCTGATTAGTGTGGACATCTGAGGAATTCCACAAACATTGAAGGGACTATGAGTGACCACAGTGACGTTACAAGTGGGTGTTGGTTAAGTTCTATTTTTGACTTAGTGATGTGAACACTGATGGAAAGCAGTAACAATTTTCTAGTTAGATTTTGTTTTTTGTAAAAATTAAAACACTTTGCACTGTGCTGAGGGTTTTAAAATTTTTTTATTTTTTTATCTGTTTTTCATTCAGATTTGTTTTTTTTCTCATTGAGTTTAAATTTTTTTTATTTTAATTAGTACAAATTTGTAGTACATAATGATTATATTTATCATGAAGATTTAGTACATGTATATAATACATCTAAGTTCTTTTTAATCTCTATCTTTTGATCTCATTTCCTTTTGCAATAGGATCTATCTTTGCTTCCTATTTTATATCTTTTATTTTGCTCTTTTTTATTTATATTTTGGATTTCTTATGTAAGAGAAATCATGGAATATTTAAGCTTGTTTGTCTGACTTATTTCATTTAACATTATAGTCTTAAGGTACATCCATTTTCCTACAAATGACTCAAGTTTATCCTTCTTTAAGGCTGAGTAGTCCTCCATTGTGTTGAGTTTTTATAAGACTTGTAGAATTTTGTGATGCAGGAATTAACCCCTTGTATGTAGAAACCATCAATATTAAACATACTTTAGAGACTGCAAGCATCAGAGGAGCATACCTAGGGCCCCCTGTGTGGAACCTGAAATTATTTCCAGTTAGTAAGACTGAGACACTTTAGGCTTGCCCACCAATTAATTATGCCCTTTCTCCTCTTGTTTCAGTTACAGTGTTTGAATATGGGCTTCATCAGACACTCCCATCAGTATATGGTAACCTCTTTTCTCAGATGATAGATGATAGTCTGTTTAAATGCAGAGCCCTTAAGGTGAACAACATTAAATATACTGGATTTACTTTAGTTGAATTTATCTTTATTAGAAATATGTTTTTTCCTTAATAGCAACACAAGAAGGGGCCAGTCATCTGTCATTCAGTATAACTTGTTTTTAGGGGTTTCCCCTATACTTAGTAAGGAGCAGTTCTATTTAGGACTATGTATTGTAATCATTTCCAGGAGTCTTTATGACTTCTTATATAGAGTCTGCTAGATAAATACTTAAATAAAAATTTCAGGTAGTACTGCATGTAGAATATAGAATATTTACTATACAAGGGCACATGAACAAGATGTAAGCAGGAACTGAATTCCAGCCTGACTTCTGCTTGGAGAGCTGTACTCCATGCAAGGCATTTATTAATTTGAACTGAGCCATGGGGTAATATAGGTTTTAGAGGCCCTAATACTTCTGTGTTGTATGTAAAATATTTCCTGAGCCATCTCATACTTTGAAACTTGAACTATTTCAACTTACCATTTTGTCATGGTTTTAAAAAATTTTTGGTTAAATATACAGAATATAAAATTTACCATTTTAATCATTTTTAAGTATATGGTTTTTATGGCATTAAAATGCACTCATATTGTTGGGAAGCTATCACCATTGTCTATTGCTAAAACTTTTTAATCTTCCTCATGAAATTCTGTATCCAGTAAACTCTTAACTTCCCATCCACATTCTCCACACTTTGGTGGCAATTTCTCTTCTTATTTCTGCTTCTATGCATTTGAGGATGGAGAAATATTTTATATAAGTGGAATTATACATTATTTGTCCTTTTGTTATTGGTTTATTCATTTAACATAATGTCTTCAAGGTTCATCATTTTACTGTATGTGTCAGAATTTCCTTCTTTAAGGCCGAATAATATTACGTTATATGTGTGCACCACATTTTGTTTATCTGTGCGTCAGCTGACACTTGGACATTTTTTGGGTATCTTACTCACTTTCCTCATCCCTCTGACAAAATACCTGATCCCTGCAGCTTAAAGGAAAAGGATATTTTGTCACAATTTGTATAGATTTCAGTACATAATCCGGTGGCTACAAGGCAGGACAGAATGGTAGAGAGGGATAGTAGAGGAATAGCTGCTTAAGACATGGCATCCGGGAAGGAGTGGGGGAGGGGAGGGAGGGGGAGAGAGAGAGAGAGAGAGAGAGGGAGAGGGAGAGAGAGGGAGAGATCAAAGAGCTGTGGAGGAAGATAAACCCTTCCAGGCCATGCCCCCAGGGACCCACCTCTTCTGACAAGTCCCTGTCTCCTACCAGCAAGTCAGTTATGTGTCCTCATAATTCAGTTACCTTACAAAAGCCCCATCTTTGAGCACATGACTCTTAGGGTGGGGTATCTAGATATGAGCCATAACAATGGGCATACACATCTTCTCTGATTTTAATGCAGTTTTATATATATTCAGGAATGTGATTGTTATATGGTACTTCTGAGTGTTTAATATTTTGAGGAATTGCCATACCCTTTTCAGAGCAGCTGTATAGGTTTACTTTTTTTATTAGTACATGTTTGTAACACATAATGTGTACATTCCTTGTGAGGAGGTGGTACATGTATGTAAACAATCTTAATTCTTTTTTCCCTCTCATCTCTCCCTACTTCCTTATGATCGATACCCTTTCTCATTCGAGACAGACCTGTCTTGCTACTTCCTGTTATCTCTTTTATTGTGCTCTATTTATAATTTGGATTTCTTATATGAAACCATGTGATATTGAGTGTCTGATTATATTTCTTACCAGCAGTGCACAGGAGTTCCAGTCTCTCCCTGTGCTCACCAACACCTGTTTTCTGGGTTAGTTGTTGTTGCTACCTTGTACTGTTTTTGCTTGGTAATGATCATCCTACTGAGTGTGAAATGGTATCTTATTGTGGTTTTTATTTGCATTTCTCTAATGATTACTCATCTCAGGTATCCTTTCATATGCTTACTGATCATTTCTATATCTGATATACTTGCCTCAGCTGCTTTTTAATGAGTGCTTTTCAACGGCTTTTAACCGCTCCAGGTTGCCCCAGATGGAAGGTTGCTAACATTTGCTTTCTTTGCTTCGTCTTTGGTATCAGTGCCAGTGATTTCTAACTTCTTTTTCAGGTAGATTTAGTTTATCTTTATAAGAAAATAGTTAATTCTTTATTAATTTTTATTTCACTCATCCAGTCTCTCGGTTCTTAAAAAAGGTTCCTCATTCTGTGTGTGTGTGTGTGTGTGTGTGTGTGTGTGTGTGTGTGTGTGTGTGTGTGTGGTACTGGGGATGGAACTCAGGACCTTGTGCTTGCAAGACAGGTGCATTGCCACTGAGCTACATCCCTGGCCTGGTCCTCATTCTTTTAAAGTGAAGCCTCATATACTTTCATTGAATGCTTTTCTGCATATTAAGTTTTTCATACTTTTGGTAAAATTTTTTTAATAATTCTCATAACCCATGACCCTGCTTTGTGCTAGTGAGAAGAGGAGATGTCCTGGCAGCCTGGAGTGGAATCCGACCCCTCGTTACAGATCCGAAGTCTGCAGATACTCAGTCCATCTCCCGAAATCATGTTGTTGACATCAGCGAGAGTGGCCTCATCACAATAGCTGGTATGGAATATCACCTTGTTAATTGAATGTTCTTTAGACACAAACTTGACTAAATTGTCCCTTGAGATTCTCTTCTAACTAGAGAACAAGTGTTTTCTTTTTATGATATTGAAGAGTCTTAACATTGGCCTGCTGTGTTTATTATAAACAATAGGTGATTTTTGTAATTAGTAAGTTGATAAATGGTTAATTATAAAAAAACTAAGGGGTAGCAATTTCTCTGTAGGTGGGAAGTGGACAACTTACCGATCTATGGCAGAAGATACTGTGAATGCTGCAATCAAGGTTCATGATTTGAAAGCAGGACCTAGTAGAACAGTTGGACTTTTCCTCCAAGGAGGCAAAGATTGGAGCCCCACACTGTACATTAGGCTTGTCCAGGATTATGGTCTTGAAAGTGAGGTGTGTATACATTACCACATCATCTTACCTGACTTATTTTTATCTCTTACTATTACTGGCAACAGGATTGGCAATCATTGTGGCCTCCTTGATTTAGAGTACCCTTTTGCTGAGTACATTTCTTTCATGTACTGTAAAAGTAAACTAAAAAAAGGTGATCCTTTGCCATAGATGCTTAAGTTCTCTAAAAATCAACAGTAATTTAAATTTCTATTCTGAAATGGGGGTCCATCTGGTTTATTGTTATTACAGAGAGCTTCTCAAATTCTTTCCATCCTAAGCATAAAAAAAGCTGTTCTTCAGAAGTGATATCATGAGCAAAATGAATCTGAAGCTTCATTAGTCATTGATACAGTGATACACGAGTAGCTGAGTTAGTGCTGGCCTAAGCATTTGAAGGCCAAGCAGTTTCCTCCCACAAAATCAAAACCCAATACTCTCTGAGAACTATTAGTTACATGCTGTAAGAAAACTGACAAAGTAAGCATGCTCTTTTTTCTTTTTGCTTTGTACCTAAAATGTATTGGTAGTTAAAGTCCCAGCCTAATGCAATTTTGTTCATGCAGGTGGCACAACATCTTGCTGCTACTTACGGTGACAAGGCTTTTGAGGTGGCCAAAATGGCAAGCGTGACTGGAAAAAGGTGGCCTATTGTTGGAGTGCGACTTGTGTCAGAATTTCCATATATTGAAGCAGAGGTATGTGAATGGTCCCATGGGTATTTTTGTCTGCCATGGAATCTCATTCATCTCTTCATTCTTTATTTTCTTTAAAAATTGCAAGTAACTAAGTTTTGATGCATATGTGTTAGCTAAAACTCGAGAAACGTGTCTGTCTGCCCAGTGCAGGTTCTTTCATTCACAAAATTTTAATTCTGAAATGATGTTGATAATGATAATAATAAAATAGACTTAATTCTTCTTGTTGGAGCTATTCCAAGTCTTGTGAATTCACAGCTCTTTTTTCCTTTTGTGAATTTTTTTTCTCTGGAGCGTGTGTCACTGATTTCTTGCATGATGGGTGTACTTTGCTTTGACAGTTTCTTAAATATCTTAGGTCTTGTTTTTTTGTTGTCAAATGTTTTGAAACCTGATATCATGTTTTATTTGTGATTCATGATGCCTTAAAACACTACTATACAGAAACCAATTACTTTTTCATTGAATTCAGTTTCTGAATTTTCAGCTTACTCTTGAGGAGTAGGGACTATAACTTTTCTGTACTCTTCCTTTGCCTATTCAGTTATATAAATTAACTTCCCTATCATGTCTAAGCAAATAGAAGTAAATGAGTATTGTAAGTGGTTAGTGGGGAGTGGTGCAGTTTGCGCGTTTATACCAGGCTGTATTTGGGAGGAAGGCATTAACTCTTGTCCAATTTATCCCATTTTCCAAGTCCTCCTTGGAGCTAAGATGGAGGACTTGTATTATGTCACTGTTTGTCTGATGTGTCCTGCAAAACCAAAAACCATAAACAGGAATGTCACCTTTTCAGAGCATTGGTTTTTTTAAGTGAAACTTTATTTCCTCTTTTTAAATAATCTTTCTTTAATTTAGGTGAAATATGGGATTAAGGAGTATGCCTGCACTGCCGTGGACATGATTTCACGCCGCACTCGCCTGGCTTTTCTCAATGTCCAGGCTGCAGAAGAAGCCCTTCCCAGGATTGTTGAACTGATGGGCAGAGAACTGAATTGGGATGAGAAGAAGAAAGAGGTATTATGTAGAAGTCTTTTAAACCACATATCCCTTTATAACCATGCCATGGCCTGGTCAGATTGGAGAAGCTAGTACAATGTGTGATGGCAATATGAAATTTGTTGTGAATTTGTGAATTTCTGTGTGTGTGTATATATTTAGTATTGCCATGCCTTAGGAAAGTGGAAATATATTCTTGTACCAAAATTGTATTGGTCCTGGAAAAGATCTCACAGAGAATGCTTTTAAATTCATGGTCATCATTCCTGGAAAAGAAAGGTATGAATGTGGGCTAGAACCTCCTCTGGATTTCACTGAAAATACTCTTAGATGTATTCAGTGAAATTCATACTCTTGCTAATTTGTCTTTGGTATGAAATAGCGGTTTCACTGTCTGACCACCAGGTACTTATCATTTGTGTCATTTGAGATTTTATGTTTATATCCTAACTTTAATAATAAAGCCAGAAGTGCTTATATGCATATATTATTGTAAACACACACACACATACACACACACACAAACACGATACCTGAGTTTTTTATAATAAACAGAAAATCTATATATATTTCTAATTAACCCAAACTTTTGAGGCCTATGACATATTTTCATAAATTAAAAAAATACTTTGAGCACTTCCTGGGTTTAGTTCCTTTCTCCCTGCTGTCTCTTGAATCCATTCAGTTTGGCTGTTTTTACTACCACCACCTTGCTTTATGAATCCTGGTCAGTCTCCCCAGAAATAATCCGTGTTGCTCAATATACAAGTCTCAGTCCTCATTTTACTGAACCATTGGCAGGAATGACACAGTTGGTTCTACATTCTTTCTTTAACTGCTTTCTTAACTCTGGAAGACCACTTCTTTTGAATCACCTCTAACTCCTCTGAACTTTCCCAGTCACATGTAACTATTCTACCAGTTATGCTTAGGCATAAATCTTAGTATCATACTTTATGCATCATCTCACACCCTATCTAAATCCATCAGCAAATCTTAGCATATTTATCTTCAAATAGAATTTGAAGTAAACCTTTTCTCTACACATTCAACTCCTATCACCCTGATTCAGGCTCCTAGTAGCTCTCATATGAGTTTTGTTTTGTTTTGTTTTGTTTTGTTTTGCTCTTGGTACTGGGGATCGAACTCAGGTGCTTGAGGGAGGCAGTGGAAACACTGAGGTAAATCCCTGAGCCCCTCTCATATGAGTTATTTTAGATTGACCCTTGTATTGCTGTCTCTCCTTTAACAATTTACAAACAGGTCCAAACCATTGGATATTGTCAGTCAAAAATTCAGAGGGATATCCTAAGCTGGACATATTAATTCAACTTGGCTTTCAGCTGTCAAACTGAATGAGATTATAGAAAGAGTTAGTGTATCTAGGTGAAAGTGGCTCCAAGGCTGATCCCTGGAGCACTGTCAAGAAGTTGCAAAGATAAGCAAGAATCAGGAGTAAGAGGAAGAGCTAATGAGTCAGTATGAAAAGACCAAGAGCAAGTTGTGGCACAGAGGGTAACTTAGTCCATTAGAGCTGCTCACAGATACCATAGACTATATGGCTTATAGCAAACATTTATCATAGTCCTGGAAGTTATGAAGTCCAAGATCAAGGCACCAGAAAATTTGAGGTTGGGTGGGGTCCTGCTTCCTGATTCATAGACAGATGTCCTCTTGCTGTTTTCTCACATGGCATAAATGAACATTATTTAGCATCTGTGTCATATGCTGAATGAGCAAGGAGGAACCGGACATCTGGCCTTGTCCATGAAACATTCTTCTTTTGGTGTAGAGTCCCAAAGATGGTTACATATCAGAGTCACCTGGAGAATATGGTGGAAAAGGCAGATTTCAAGGCTCAACCTAACAGTGTCAGAGTCTTCAGAGATGAGAACATGTTTTATATTTTCAAAATTATCATCTAGCAATTTTAATGCACTGTATTATAGTATACTGATGGTGGAGGTCACTGGCCAAACAGAGTGACAGTGACTTAATCATGATCATGCTTCTGTGGGGGATATCCTTCATCCCATTTTATAGTTGAGAAAACATGCTCACAAAGAAAATCCTTGTCAGAGTTCATTAGAGCAGTAAATTGTGGCGCTAGCATTGAAACCCAGTATTCTGATCCCAGAGCATAAGCTTTCCTCACTCTGCCCTATTGCCTCTGCATTAGCTGAACTAGTTTGTAGCTGTTCCCGTTTTGAGTTGTAGTTTGATCAGCAAAAGTTACGAACAGAGGCAGTACAAGAATTAAACTTACTCCTGTGCTCCTGATAATCACTTTAACCATGCTGAAGGAAATGGGGATAATAAGTTCTTACAGAAATTGTAGTTGAAATGATTTGAATATGTAGCAGCATATTTTGTGCAAGAAATTCAAGCAGTATAAGGTAGGAAGGAGGAAAAATTTCTGTAAACTGGTTATGTTTGACCTTCCTAGGAAACTAGATTTATTTAACCTCATTTCAAATTTTATAAGCAGATTTATGTGCTTAGAAATACTCTTCCATTCCTTTTAGTAACAAAAATAAAAGACCTAAAGCTATTATTCAGTACCTGAGACATGAAGTATTAATGAGAGACTTGGACAGTCTAGAGAGAACAAAGGAGAGGGAGGAAAAAAAAAGAATTAAAAGGTTAGAAAGTTGGACTTCCGAGAAAAGGTTAAAAGCATTGGGATTATTTAACCTGCAAAACTGAAAGAGGAACAAGGTGATAAATAACTCTCTGTAGATGAATTGTGGTTGTTTTGCCGCTCAATACTTAATGAGTGACTTGTATACTGAACATTGCACCAAATATTTTAAGAGAATAATAAATGGCTTATAGTTTCAAGGAAGAATCTTGAAGTCTAATCATGTAGTTACAATATACATAGACCTCAGAAATGTATATATGTTTTCAAAATTTAGGAAAATATCTCGAATAACTGTCATACTAGACTGAAATCCAGCCAACCTGGAAAAACTGACTAGGAAAGGAAGGCATTGTCCAGCAGAGTTTGGGGCTTGATAAGGATGTTGGCAATGACATTTAGAGAGAAACACTGCCAATCAAAGATTACTACTTGGTTAAAGGAGTAGGACATTCTAAGTTAAATAGAGAAAATTATTTTCTTTAGGCAATTTGGAAACTTTAAAATGCCTATGTGTATTGTCAAGTCCTAAAGAGAGCTTATTTTGAGACACCAGATTCTCACTCTTTGGGCTGAGCAGAAAGAGTTTTTAGTATTGCTTAGGATATATTTTAGGAAATGCTTCCCTGTAGAATTCGATACAGTCATTTTTGTAACTTTCACACAAGGAATAGAGTTCATTGACTTTAAAGAGGATAAATAACATGTAGATTGAACCTCACAAAAATGTATTCTCAGAGTCATTTTCAGTGAGGGAAGAAAGGAGGAACCAAATGAAGTGACTCTGGACAAAGCAAGCTGACAAACACCAAATTTAAAACAAGTAGAAGACAACTGCTCAACAACAATAGACTGGATATCAGGAATAATGTGGATGTGTATGGACAGTGTCAGGAATCAGTTGAATGATGAGGAAAATACTCTGAGATCAAAATGAGTTTTAAAAATCAAGAAGAATGCAAGTAAGGCCTAATCTAGATCACTGCTTAATATGACAACTAGTACAATCTTGAGTGTTGGAGAGAAGAGGGAAATATTCAGCTTATAGTATAATACCAATGTCATTTCCCTACCCCCCATACCACTGCCATGTGTGAAAACAGCAAAATAAAGGCTGGTATGGAGGAATAGGTACTCTAGGAGACCATTTGTCTCCATTAAAGGCTAGTCAGAGACGTTGCTGTTGAGATTACCTATTGTTAATCTTTAACATATTGTATCAGATTGGAACTAGCAGACAGAAGGTGGGCAAATGTAGTGTACCACATTTTAAAAAGGAGTGAAAGGGGGCCAGGGATTTAGCTCAGTGGCACCATGCCTTCTTTGCAAGTACAAGGTCCTAACTTAAAAAAAAAAAGATCAGAAAGAAAAACATAGTGTGCAACATACATAGAAACAGTTGTCTTAGCATTGCTATTGGATGGTCTTCTAAATTATTGCATTTTAAGTTTGGTAATTACATATTAACCAAGCAGTGGTGATTACTGGAAACTTACAAGGAATCAACTTAGTAAAAATTGGATTTTCTTTTTAGGTAGAGATGTAAGATCAGGGAAATACAGACATGATGTATATGTATTCCATAGAGTATTTTATAAAATTCCCTGTGATCTTTGTAAAATGGTAGATTTATAATCAGTCAGAATACCATTGTGGATCTCAGAGATCTCTGATAGCAGAACATAAGCACTTTGTCTTTGGTTTTGATCTAGTCTACCTTGGTTCAAGTGCTCATATTCCTAGGTTGAAGGCATGCATCTTTGATCTAACAATAACCAGAAACAGGTGAGTGAATGATGACAAATTGAAATGAGCGAAATTTAATTAAGTATAATTTAATGGTAAACTTTTCATTAGGTAGTTTTCATTAAGTAGTTGTTTTTACAACTCCATTTATTCAAGGTACATTTGACAAGGTTTAAAAGTAGCACGTGTAGAAAAAAGTACAATTTTAATTAACTGTGAATTCATAGTAGTTAACAGTGGATCATGACTTTTGCCAAATCTAATTCTACTCTTAAATTACATTAATAGAAATCTTGTATTTAGATTGATAAATGTGATAGTTATTCCCTTCTAGGTACTTGGCTAGATTTCTGTTGGAGCATTATGTTTTGTGCTGATAATTATATGACAGTATTTGTGGTCTAAAAGAAATTACCCAGCATGGCAGACATCATGTCATATGCAGAACAGTAGTTCTTTTTTTTTCTCTCTCTCATTGAGTTTATTGGTACTTTTTAAGTATACAGTACAGTTACATTCATCATTGGGATCTTGTACCTTTACATGACAGGTTTTGGTTCTCATTTTATACCCTTGTCCCTGCCCTCCCTTCGTGCCCCCTTCCCTAGTAGTTCTAAACTAAACTAAAAAAACAAATAAAAATTCTAAGGATGAAAGTACAGGACACTATCTTTATGTGTACTGAGATACAGAAAACAGACATTAGGTTTATTGTACTGTAGGAAAGTTTTGCTCATCCCAAACAAGTTTGAAGAATTGCAAGGAAGTTGATTAATTTCAGTATAAAATTTTGTAACAATTGGAGCCATTCTTTTCTGGGCTACTTTCAGAGGAATTGAATTACCTCTGAATTGCTAGAGTTCTTTAGATAGAGTCTTATTCCTCCGTTTTTGGAATGTTATGCAGGAGGTGGAGTTAGGGAAGTACATTATGACTCTGAAGGAAAAATCGCTCCCTGGCTTTGAAATGTCATGATTCCTTGTTTGATGGAATATGGATAAATTACCTAGGCAATAAAGGGACATGAATTTAGGAAGAGCTTATTGTTCGAGGGAAGCATCAGAGATGACATTTCCAAGGATATGAATTTTAAACTAGTTTGTAGAAAATGGCTAGTCAAAATTGGTGGAACAGCAAAATAATTTTTTGTAATGAAAACTGGTGGATGTTCTTATGTGTAGAGAGAAATCTGATAGTGAAGAATGCCCTTGGAGATGGAGATTTCATGGGCCAGTTTTAAACACACACACACACACACACACACACACACACACACACACTTTTCATTTTTTACACTCAAATTGTTTTTTGGCATTGGTAACTTTTTATTTTCTAACATTTTTGGAATTATTCCCTAAGATAAATTTCTCAAAGAAAAAAAGGAATAACATCAAGAGTTTTGTCTTCCCAAACAAAAGAGGACTATCATGTCTTATCGCTAACATAAGAAAACACCTATAGCCAAATTTCATAAAAGTGTGTGTGTCATTGTTTATTTCTTTTGTTTCACTTACTGACACTTCACATTTCAGAGTTTAGGACTCCTGGAAGTAATAACATCCTTTGATGGTTGGTTGAGGCATGTAAGATATGTTTTTAAGTTTCTGTAAGGTTATCCTGTGTAGCAAGTACCCTCAAGATGCCAGTGGTTTATCACAGCAAGCATTTATTTTCGCTCACACAAAACCTGCATCTTAGCTGCTGTGACCCTTCTTCACAACCAGGTTGACTTCAGGTCTCATCTGAGGCATACTGTTTTCATGGTAAGGAAGCAAAAGGCTAAGAAAAATTATAAAGTTACTTTCAGAGCTTTCGTTCAAAAGTGCTACCCCTGCTTCACTGGCCAAAGTCAGCCACATGATCAAGCTCACAAATGAGGGATTGAAAAGAATATGAATGGAAAAGAAGTGTGTGTGTGTGCACATTTATGTATATGAGAAAAAAGTGAGATTTGTAAACAAAATACATGTAAGAGTCACTTTGGAGTACTTAGCTGGGAGAGTGACGTGATGGAAATTAAGCATAGTGTTTGCAGCAATAGTCAGGACCTGGTAAGTTTGGGACATTGAAAGCAGAGGGTAGCTTGTTTCTTCCTGACTATGTAACTGTCAAAAACCTTGTGGCAAAATTTCAATGTAGTTAATTGCATGGTGTCTGCCTTGGCACTGGATGTGGTATTACAGTATTTGTTCAACTCCTACATATCTTTCCTTTTATTTGCTTTTTTGTTGCCAAACCACAATAATTTAGTCCTGTAGGATTTGGTGATCAATACTGTGCAAGAATATTCTGCAGTAAAAAGAAACAAAATAATAGGAAGAAAAGGGCTAAAGGTGTAGGGAAGTGGGAAGGGTAGGGGAAGGGAAATAAGGGAAAAGAAAAAAATATGAGAAAATAAAAAAACGGAAATGAAGTCTTTATAAATAGGGAGGGAAGGAGGTGAAGGGGGTGCAGGGTATGGGGAAAAAATGAGAACCATGACCTGTCATGTAAAGGTACAAGAGCCCAGTGATGAATGTAACTGTACTGTATACTTAAAAAGTACCAATAAACTCAATAAAAAATAAAAAGAAACAAAATATTAAAGCATATAGCAACATGAATCACTTTGATATGTGAGAGCAGTCAAATATGGAAGCCTACAGTCTATGTAAAACCTTTTATATGACATTCTAGAAGAGGTGAACTCTGGTGACTGGGAGCAAATCAAAAGATGCCTGGGGCCAGAGGTCAGAGGAAGGAATTCACCAGATAGAACAGTAAGCTTTCTAGAGTGATAGGAATGGTCTGTATCTGACTGTAGTAGCATACATATCAACTTGTATATGTAAAAGAAGTGTATTTTATTGAATGTAAATTTAGCTTCAATAAAACTGAAAGAAAAAGTATGCTAGTCATGTAGTGAAGGTCACCTTCCTTTTTGAAGACTAAAAGGAAGAAGGGCAAAAAGATCAATATTTTTTCCTACAAATCTTTGAACTTTGTGTATGTGGCTCTGTTTTAGAAAGAACTTGAAACAGCCAGAAGGTTTCTCTATTATGAAATGGGCTATAAATCTCGATCAGAACAGTTAACAGATCGCTCTGAAATCAGCCTACTGCCTTCAGACATTGACAGGTACTGCTAATAAGTTTCTGGCTCTGTCCCTTTTTTTTCGTGTTCATGTAAGTATATTTTACCATTATTCAAATGCTGTATTCCAGGTACAAGAAGAGATTCCATAAGTTCGATGCAGACCAAAAAGGCTTTATTACCATTGTTGATGTTCAGCGTGTATTAGAGGTAATATTGGTAGAAGCTTAATATAAATCTTGATAACAGAAGAATATAAAGATGAAAAGATGGTATTATGTGACCTTTTCTCATCTAGTGTTTTCTAAAAATAATATTTTTGTTTTAATTTTTGAAAATTTGGTGACATTAGACACAAGATATGCATCATTTTTAATCAAACCATTTTTTTGTGTATTTTACTTAGAGTATCAATGTGCAAATGGATGAAAATACATTACATGAAATTCTGAATGAAGTAGATTTGAACAAAAATGGACAGGTAGAACTCAATGAGTTTTTGCAGGTGAGTTGTGGTGAAAGGAAATGGATGTATTTGCTTTTATCTTTTGATTGTCATTATCCTAAATGGATGTTCAGCAGTGAATTCTGAAGTTCACCCATTTGTCACTTTGTTCAGAAAAACAAGAAGGTTAAAGCCAGCAGTGATTCATTTGTCTGCCATCAGGGATAAGGCTCTACTTTGTGCATATTCTTTTTCTTTCTTTTTTATAAGAAACATTGTGTTGTATTTGGCACTAAAATCCAAGTTAAGTATGGCTTAAAGGGTTTAATTAAAAAAAACTTGCTTTATAAAGATGTATGTCATGGAATATCACTATGAGTGAGACTTATTCACTTACATCAAGAGAGGGAGCGCAATATTTCTAATGTGGAAAGTTAATATTTTATGGAAGAAATTTCAAAAATTGTACTTGAGGGCCAGGGACTTAGCTCAGTGGTTCCACGGACTACCTCATAAGGGCAAGGATCAGAGTTCAATACTCAGTACAAAAAAATAAAAATGTATTTGAAGTCATTTAAGAATCATATTTACTTGAAAATGTAACTATTAGATTTTTTACATGCTAAAGAGCCAGAAAAGCAAAAGAGAGGAAACTTGTACTCTTGGATCAAGACCACGTCATAGTTTAAACATTTCCATTTCCAATTTTCAACTTATTGAAGTTTCAATTATTTAATGTTTGTAACCACAGAGGAGATAAATTTTGTTACTTTACCTTCAAACTGAATGCTACACATCAGTTCCTTAAAAGCAAGAAATTCACTAAACCAGGGCATTATTTGTAGCTGTCCATGGGACTCTGATCATGTGAAGAGCATACTGGTTTCCAGGCAGCCAGGTTATTTTCTGTAATGCTTCTTGGGCAGGTATTTCAAATGAATGCCAGGTCTTGCTTGCACCATGGCAATGATGAATGCTGAACATGAAATAAATTAATGCTGGGGATTTTGGTCAATGTCAGCCCTTTCTTCACTGTGTCAAGTTAAACAAACAAGATCAAGGCAAAGGAAATGGTAATTGTCTCTCTGGAGATGAGCTGCTGATAAGAGCATTGTTGAATCTAAATGCAGAAAATTTTCACAGGTTGTGTCCAGCATTACAAAAAAGAATGTTTAGTTCTTTAGCTTGCTGTTTAACTAAATGCACATTTGAAATTGAATATGAAATTTCTCCTTGGCAATTGGAAACCATTTAATTCTTTTTGTATATTTTTTTTCTGGAGAATATTTAATTGTCTCAGAATTAAAAAAAAAAACTTTAGTTCAAAGAAATGGCGTATGCTTCGTTCCAAGTGCACTGTAAATAATAGCATTCAAGATTGAAAAACCTGGGTTTCCGAAACAAGAATCTAATTTTATAGATATGCTATATTGTTTAGCTTTTAAGTAATTATCTTGAATTTAGAAGAGTTAAGCACATAGATAATAATGTAAGCCACCTGCTGGTTTTCTTGTAGAGTTTTAAAATAATTGAGTATTTCTTGTCCAATTCTAAATGAAAGAGCCTAGTCATGCTTCTAGTAAGTACAGATATAGTGTACTTTTCAATGTAAAAAACGCAGACCATATTTCTCATGAAATATATTCACATCCAAATACACCTTTTTTCTTTTATGATTTTTAGTTACATGTAATATTTAATGGTTATGCATGTTATACTTTTTATGGCTACAAGAAAACTAGTTCCATTGTTTTGTTAGCTCTGATAAACTTTGAAGGTCTTCCTGGAATCAGAAAAAAACAATAAACAATAAATTCTTCCATCTTTAGATGTCACAATTCCTTATATTACACCATTTTTCAGTTGTAAAGTATATTTCAGGTCTAACAAAACATTTTTATTTTCTGAAGATTAACAGCCCATGTTTATCCTGCTAAACATCTATTTGTGAATATTGATTTTTAAAAATCGTTTTCATGGAAGGATCACTATAGATATTGCCAGGTTACATGACTTCATTTCCCAGATTTGGGCTTTAATGACGCTTCTGCATCTAGGAGTCCATCTCTAATAAGCAATCACTTGTGAAACAGCTTTTAATAAGGTCACGAAATTCTGATCCAGCCCCTTGGCAGATGCCTCTGATTCCTTTTGAGAGCTGTTTTAAAGAAATGCATCCCTACAGGCTAAAAGCTGTAACCCTAAAATTATTTAAATAATTTTCATATGCATTTTTTCTGCTGAACAGCTCTGTTCTTAAATAAATGAAAAAGATTAGAAAATGAAATCAAGAATAGCAAATAGTTAAAACCACATCAACTTGAAATGGAAAAAAATCCTTATGTTCATAATTGCAAGGTGCTTTCCAGATTAAAGGCCTTTGCCCACTGACTGCATGTAATTTCAAGACTAATTCTGATTTTATCCATTGGATAAAAATGAATTAGCTAAAATCTGGGCTGTGGAGTGCCTTTAATTCTTAGGGTAGATCTCTGGGTCCATTTTCAAGGACTCAAATGTAAATTATTTTAAAAAGTCTTTAAGGAATTTGGACTTAGGGGACTCATTTGTCAAGTACAGTAACACTGAAAAATAAAGAATAGTTAAATATAGGTCATGGTTTCTTTGTTCAATCCTTGAGATTCCTTTTTAAGATTTTTAAATGGAATTAAGGATCCAATATTTGAAGTTTCTTAAAAACATTGTGTTCTGCCTGAGCACATTAAGGAGCAAAAAGTGATACATTATATTTGCTTTCAAAGGCTGACTGATTTGACTGGTAGACATTGTTTTTGCAGCAGTGTTGAAATACATGTCCATTCCCCTCTCCCACTTTTTAAAATGTTTGAAAATGGTGCATTTTTATTTGAGCTGCATTATTTTCTTTGGGTTTTAATGGAGCACTTAGTTACATCTGCCTGCTACAATGGTATCCATACAGTGCTAGAGGAAAATAATTTAGTGGACTGCCTTCTGAGTCTGTTTCATATTTTCTTTTCAAGCTGATGAGTGCTATTCAGAAAGGAAGGGTATCTGGAAGCAGGCTTGCTATACTAATGAAAACAGCAGAAGAGAACCTCGACCGAAGAGTTCCGATTCCCGTGGACCGTAGTTGTGGAGGATTGTGAGTCTGACCAGTAAATCCACAGCCAACAAAATTAGGAACAACAAATCACCATGTAATAACCAGAGAGGACTTACACCACTCTAAAATCGTGGATATGGTGGCTGCCTTTTTTTTTTTTAAACACTGGAAAACATTCCAAAAGATTAAGATGTTGGTATATTTACCAGCCTAATGGAAACTATTTGTATATACCATCCAATCTGGCTTCTACAAAGTGTACTTTCTCATTTTCAGTGCACATTGATTTCATATTTTGGATCCATTTTGTGACCTGTTAGACTTGTTGCTCTGGCCCCTTGATTATTCATGTATTCTAAATCAGTTCTAGAAGCCGAATATTTTGGCATAAATCGAAGAAAACAGCTGGAAACCTTTTGTGGCATGCATAAAACTCTGGACATTGACTTTGTGGATAGCATTTTTTTTTTTTTTGGTACCAGGGATTGAACTCCGGTCCTTGCACTTTCAAGGCAGGCCACCGAACCGCTTAGCTAAATCCCTGGCCCTGGATAGCATTTCTTAAAAAGAGTGACCTATTGAAATGATAGCCCCTTTCTTCCTCCAGCTTGTCTCTTCCTTTTCCAGACAGTTGCACAATTTTATATCTTGAGTGTGACTGGCAAAACTGAAGAAGAAAGAAAAAGTTTAGATCTGGTTTAGATCTGGTTACAAGTCTCAGAGTGAGACGCTGAAAGCTTCCAGAATCACAGGTGGATGATAAGGATAGCATTGGCATTTACTAGGAGTTGCAGTGATAGTTTCATCTCAGCAGTTCATTTTTTTCCTCAGTCACTGCTGGTTTTCTTTGACTATTGTAGTTGCCAGGAAGATCCTTGATTTTCTTACTTTAAAACAAGCATTTTAAGTGGCAAGTTGGATGCAATGGAATGAGACTGTATCTTTCCAGTTTTTGCAGTGTGATACATTTAAGGGTTAAGAACATGTGTTCATTAAATTCACGTATAAAATAATTTTCCACCCCCAAATCCTAAATTTGGAGCAGTTGATATTGTCAAATTTGGTCTTTTTAGGTGATTATTTACAAACATAAATGAGAATAGAATAGATGCTAATTTTCATTATTTGTAAAATAAGGTACCACCTTTCAATATAAGAGGCTAGCCTTGCTACTTAAAGTCTTTCTCCTTTTGTACTCTGTGGTAAAATTCCCACTTGAACAAAAATAAACAAAAGAAAAACTACCCCCAACACACACAGACCAAAACCTCAAATCAGTATATATTGAATTTAACAATTAATGAGGTGAATTAAAAATGCCAGTTTGGAATGCTTTTGCTATATTTTGTTGGCATTTTAATTAGTCTTAATATTTATTAATCGTGCTTCCTATTTTGAAGCTATCTACTGTACTTTTTTTTTTTTTTTTAAAGATTAGGTTCTATATGTCATAGAAACTAAAAGGAAATAAAACCACTTTATCTTATGGTAGGTTTTCATTGCACATTCAGGTCTTATTTTTTAAACAGGGATATAAAACACTTTTGTGCTATAATTTCTATTTATGTCAACATTGTAGAATATCTTTATGCCTCACTCAGGTGGGTGATGAGCCTGCATGTCATAATATGAGCTAGGAGGTTCTCTAAACCGAGGCCCTATCTGCCACCTCTGAAACAAACAGAAGCCATAGGAAGAAACAGTATTTTAACTCATTTTATTTTTAAATGAAGTTTAGATACCACTTCCTAAAGGAAAACCTAAAAGAGTGAGTGATGCTCTTAGATGTCACTGTGAATTTTTTTTTTCTTTCAAAGTGTGAATTTTTTACTTTAGTTTTTTTTTAAATAAATGAAGCATGTGACTTTGCAACCTAGTGTTTTTTTCTGCCAAGACAATAGATTTCACTGTTTAGAGCCCAGTGATACTAAATAGATAGAAGAGCTGTCCTTTAAAGCATCCAGATTATATACCACAATATTGTTCACTCTCTCTCTCTCTTTCTCTCTCTCTCTCTCTCTCTCTCTCTCTCTCTCTCTCTCTTTTCTAGTTAGATCAAGATAACGATGAGTTGTGTCCCCTCTGATTCTGTTACAGTAGGGACTGAGCTCACAATGTGACTGGCTTGGGCAAATCTGTGTTTTAAAACAGGCCTTGATTGTGCACGTTTTGCTACAAATGAAGTTCCTTTAAGGACAAAGAAGAGTGCACTTGTCTTCATTTTAGAGTGTCTGATTTTGCTTAAAACCTGCAAATTCTAAAATACATGCTCCTTCACCAATCCCAGAGGCTCATTTTGGAAATGAACTGGTTTCAAGCTCTTTCTGTGAATAAAGTACCAAGCATCATTGTATAATTTCTTACACCTGGAAAGCTTCTTTATCTGATTTAAGCAAAAGGAAAATAGGAGAATAACCTCCTCCAAAAGCCATTCCAAGCACTAAACAATTTTTGTTTTGGTTGTTGTTGTTGTTGTTTCCTTTCACATAAACACAATATGAGTTCATTCTGTTGGGGTAGGTGTGCAGGGATTGCCTTTTATCGCCAGCGATTTATTTCTAGAGTCTTTGAGGGGATTCAGGTGAAGGAACCCGCCCCATCTATGCTGGAGAGTTGGCCACTCCATGAAATAGCTCCCATCTCAATCATAACAGTAGTGATAATGCTGAATTATTTGTCAAGTGAAGGTTGTTTGCCTCATATCCATCATGCTTACATGTTCTTGCTTTCAATCAGTTTATATTGAGTTCAACTTTAGGATTTCTGCTATTAAATGCATGCTTTCTATTCTGCATTAGTTTCTGGCTTTGCTTTGTCTGTTCAAAATGCGTAGTTTCCTCTTTTGTACTGCAAAATTTTCAGTCTGACTTCCATTAAATATACTGTAAGAGTCATTCTTGATTTTATTTTCCTCTTCTTACACGATTCATAAAGAGTTTTTGCCATATGCCTATAATCATACTGAAGTAAGTGACTCTAACTTGCACTGTTTTGCATTATGTTAACCTTTTTAAGAGAATTAAAAATGCCCTGCTATGTTTTCCAAGAATATCAAGCATAAGCAAGCCAAGTACTGGAGTGGATATATACCCTGCATGTTTTTATATGTGGCACTTTTATGTATTGTGTTGGGTTATTGTTCTAGATTGGACTGTTAAATGCTATGTTTGAGGCTGGGTTGTCATTTTTATAACTGTCTTGGTGTTTTATCACCATTATTTATTACTTTTGATATACAGAATGAGCTGCATGCATTTATAGAGCAATAAGATATATTTAATGTGCCTTGTTTTTAACTGAATAAGAACCGAAAGCATGAATCAATAAAACTGATTAAAATGGTCCATTTGCTGCCATTCTGATGTTATGTGCAGTCAAATAACTTTGATTACTGTTGAAGTTCTTTAAAAAGTTTGAAAATATCTCCAGAAACTATATTTTTAATGACACAATGTTCTATTAGCTTGGAATTTTGTAACTTTATCTCAAAAGCGAAATATCTACCTAGATAGATATAATTTCAGGAGACTATAAGAATTATTTGTATTAATTTGTTACTGAAGCCTTTCTAACGTGACTTCTGTATTTGTGAAATCCTATTCTAAAATTACATTTTTCCTATTACAACTAAGTTGAATTCTTTTTTACCTCACCCCCACCCTTTTTTTTTAAAGCTCACAACCAGAACCTTTCAGCCTACGCATTCCCAGGCACACTGATGAATTTTATCATAACTAAAATCAATAGAAATGAATGGGAAAGATTACATAATCCATTTTGATCATCTTACATGTCAAGTTAGTGCTGGGTTGCCAAGTGTTGATAAATGCTCTGACAGAAAAAAAATGCTGTATATTTTCATTGTCAGTAAATCAGTAAAGCTGTGATCAGTTTTACTATTGGACAGATTTTATAATACTCATGTTATTTTACAGGTTTTAATTTGTAGTTGTGCATGGAGTATTTTCTATATTTGTGCTTTAGGGGTGCTGCTTCCTAGTTCTGTATGCTAAAAGGGATTCATGAGCTGCTGAAGCTTCTTTCAAATTATATAGAATACCCCAAAGCAACAGCTCCCAGGCTAAGTTGGAACAATGAACTATTTGTTCAGTGTCTGCAAAAAAAATAGCACTTCAAAACAGTTTTCATTGATCCATCTTATCAAATTTGTTAGCATTTTAAAAGTTGTTAGCATAAAATTTGTTAAAATACTGCCCCCAGTTTTCAAAATATGTAAAATCATTGGTCCTAAAAAATGGGAAATATGATACTAGCATCAATATTTTGCAACTTTTGTCAACAGTGCATTATCACTGGTGTCAGATTTTGCTTGATCGTGTTTAACTTATGATGGAAAGAAGCAATAGTTTTAAATGGATCTGGCACCCGAATAATGAGGGAATTTGTGTATAAGAGACAAAAGCCAATGATTCTTTTGTGCCTGAGCCTTGTATTTTAGCTTTCTCGTTAGCTAGCTAACTTGTGAAATACAAACACAGAACATGATGTACGTAAGCATTGATGGTACCACAGAGTT
>NW_022900938.1:37156411-37178911 GCF_012274545.1 Fukomys damarensis | reverse complement strand
TAAATCATAAATGCAAATAGATGAGTATAAAGAAACTGAATAAAACCACCTTAGAATTAATATTAAAACATTTTCTTATTCTTAGAATTGATATTAAGACATCTTTTTATTTTAAAAAATAAAACAAATAATTGAATATCCAGCACTCCAGAAAAATTTTTGAAAAGCTGAGCAAAACAGCATACATTCTGTTAGCGAACTCCTGGAAACCAATAAAAAATTTACAAATTATGTTTGATATCGTGCTTTTAAGAGTATAGCATTCGATTTATGAAATCAAGGGATTACTTTTGTATATAGAAGTATTTCTCATTTTGTGTTTATTTTACAAAATCTTCTGAGATCCTCACCTTATTTTATCCATTTGTGTTAAAAATATAATATTAAGAGCCTATTGTTCCTATTGGCCTTATCAAAAATGTCACAGCAATCTTTGTTCACTGATCTATTTAGAGTTTGTTTTAAAGATACTAATTATGGCTTCTCCTTTGTAGCATGACAAGTATTTTTTATTAATCTGAGCACTTTAAAATATTAATAATAAAAGCTCCTACTTTACCCTTACCTCTCTGCCTTCCTCCACCTCCTTATTATTGTTGTTGTTATTTTTTCATCCTAAAACAATTCTAGGCAGCAAGAGTAGTATGTTGCTTGGGCTAAGGCTGGGCTGTTAGCTAAATTAAGCCATTGTGACTCAAAATCCTCCTTTAATAAGGTTCATGCTGTCTACAACTTCATCATTTTCTGCTGAATGATAATTACTTTATTCAATCATGTTCAAGGTTTTAGTGAAAGCTAGCATTGATTGATTAACTTCAATTACCATGCTTACATTTGCATAGATAAAAACTGCTTTTCAATTTGTGAGTGGCACGCCAGTGGAAACCCTGCGCTGATATTTGCATTTCAATGTGAACAGTGAAGAATAAAGGTGGAAGAGAGGTCTGATCAGTGCTAAGCCCTTTCTGCTTCAGTGCTTAAGCATTTTTCCATAAACACTCTTGTTATGGTGTTAGTTTGTTCAAACCACTCTGAGGTAACTGATGGAGACTCCTGTTTACAAGCTTTCCTGACAATTGAACAGTATGGATTAAGGGGGAAAAGACTCATACAGTAGCTTGTCCGCTGGCCACCAAGTTAAAGAAGAATGAAGTGTGCTCCTGTAGCCTGTCACAGCAAGTCCCCAATGCTGGCAGTGTTTTTCAGATCTACCTTGTCTGCAACCAGTTGGCCCAAACCTGGTCTGCCCCTACAATGGCTTGTGCTTCCTCCTTCACCAGTCTTCTGGGCTGAGGCCAAATATTGAGCTTTTGTCAGTCTGACTTTCTGTCCATACCCTAAGGCAAGTCCAGAATATAATATGAATAGGTCTTTTTATTCTTACCAAATAGGTCCTATAACAAACATTTACTTATACTAGACTTATTGGAAATTAACGTGTAGTTTAAGTAAGTAGATTTTTTTGGGGGAGCTGGGGGGTTAAGACAGGGTCTCACTATGTAGTTGAGACTGACCCGGAACTCACTATGTAGCCCAAGCTGGTCTCAAACTCACAGCGATCCTCCTGCCTCAGCCTCCCAAGTGCTAGGATTACAGGCGTGCGCCACCACACGTGGCTAAGTAGATTTTTAGCATGCATTTAAGATAAATATATATATTGCTGTTGTACCTGTTGGTGGCTCAGAAGCACAGAGATTTGGTGAAAGTTTCTTTGCCTTTTCTGCATATCCCAAATTAATCAGGACCATTTTACTTCTTAACCCCAGAAAGTTCAGTCTTTATAAAATCGCAAAAGGCTTCTAACCAGAGAGTTATTTTTCAAATTAACCTCATTTTCTTTCTTCTCCAAGATAGACAGCTAGGTGGACCAGCTGGCCAATATAAAACTCAATAATATACTTTAGTGGGTTAATATTTATTCATCTTTGACACCTAGTGACTCAGTAAATCCTTTTGGTTGTAGTACTTTTGAAAATTTAAAGTCCTATGACTTCTATGATGTTTCTACTTGAAAATTTCCCTACCAGAGTAACTTCAATGTTAATATCTTCAATGTTAAACTGTTAAATAAAGTTATTGTTGAAAATATGCCATCAGATTCAACCGCACAGTTTACATGGACCTCCAAACATCAATTTGGTAAACTCTAAAATGTATGGTGGATTACTTTTACAAATTAAAATCTATTTGCCAATGCATATATAGTTTCCTATGATGAGTACTAAAGTAATTTTGAACTGGGTGTGGTGGCATATGCCTGTAATCCCAGCATTCCGGAGGCTGACGAAGGGGGATCATTGTGAGTTCAAGGCCAGTCTGGGCTACATAGTTTGAGAACAGGCTGAACTGCCTAGCCTGACCTTGTCTCAAACTGCCCCACCGCCCAAAAGAGCAACTTTAAGGCCAAGTTACATGTAGCTTTATAATTTTATTTTGCCAAATAAAAAAATCTCCTGGGGCTTTATGAAATTTTTAAAGAGTTTTTAAATATGAAAGGAAATAGCCGCTCTTTCTCATATCTTACTGTCAGTTTTCATTCTGTTCTGAAGCTGTATGATAGTTCATCTTCAATTAAATTAGGATATGCATCATTTCAAATTCAAATCAGTAAGAAGTACTACTGTGTGCCTCATAATTGATATTGGTCTTATTTGTTTGATAGGGGCTCCTGGTCTCAACCTAAAGTACAGCACTAGACAGATCACAGCTGTCCTTCTCCCGGTGCTGAACCCGGGATTCTTGTCATTAGTCTTGGCTGTCTAATACTGTAATATGAAAGGGAAAGCAGGGTCTTAGATGCTAACTTCTCTAGCTCCTACCAGATGAGTTACATATTGCTTGTTGGCCTAGGAAACATTGAATAAACAAATGGGTAATACACTGTTGAAGAGGTAAGTCAAATTGGTTCCTGGTATGTCAAATTTTAAAATGAAATTTTCTCATTAAAGCTTTTTAGAATTCAAAGGGAACCAAGTAGAGATTAACAGTGCAGAATTTGGACTGGCGTTTGTGACTGCCAAGGGATTTTGTATTTAAACTGAAGTTGCTTTGTACTGTTTCTTGGAAAACTGAGTATAGAAATCATAGAGGAGGGAAAAACAGGTTTCACTAAAGAAAAAGAAAATATGCAAAGCAAACAAATTGGAGTGAAATCTAAGACTCTGAAATATAATGCCAAAGATGTTCCATCAATTTCAACAGTTTGGTCTGAAATATCCACCAAAATGTATAGAACTTTCTTCGTAGTTAGTTTTATAACTGGCATGTGAAAGAATGTTATTTTGAAAAGTTAATTTTAGTTGGGTTGGATAATTAAGTGTAGAAAAATGAAGCAGCCTTGGAAGTCAGTAAGTTGTGTTGTCAGATCAGCACATGACATATATAGGCAGAATAGAAGGCAAAAAGACCATTCTTGTCAGAATTTAAATAAGTAAAATAAACCCATAATATTTTTTAAAGCTTAAAAACTCATTTTAGAAGACAGGAATGAGTGAGTGAATCACAGTTTTTACATGTATAGGGGTTAAATAAATATGAATTTTGTGCTGTGAAAATAAATTTGAGGAAATAGTCCTAAAAACCATGGGCAAATAATCTAGGATGGATTACATCATTTCCATCCTGAAGTCAATATTCAGTAATTAATTACATAAAAACTGTTTGCCATTTCCCTTAAATTCACTCTTAGGACATTCAGCATTTTGAAAAGCACATGATTTTAAATAAAGCATGCCCCAGTACTCTCCAAAACACATTCTTCTAGTCTGGCTGTGTAATCTTCTTCATCCCCAGGCCATCCTCAGTGCCCATAGGACTCAAACTCTCATCCACAAATGAACAGTGGGTCCTGAAGCTCTGTAGTCTCACAGGGGACCACAGTTTTGAAAAACTGCTACCCAGTTTTTCAGAGTTAGGAGCAAGAGTCATAAATTCCAATGTAGGTCTCTACTTATTGTCTGGATTGTGCTAACTCTGTAGAAAGTTGAGATTTGGAATCATTGGAACTTTTCTCATTCTCTTTCCTGTGAATTGTTCAGGTCCATGTTTTCCTTATTCTCCAGTTGTTTCTATTCTCTTCCATCTATACTCTTCTGTTCAAAAGTGATCCTCTTCTTCTGGGGTGCATTGATGTAGAGTAATTCTGTAGTGTCCAAAAAATGTTCATGAAAGCCAGATATTCTTTCTTTTTTCAAATACTTTTAATTTTATATGATTATTTAAAGACAGAAATAGCATCTTTAAAGCCAAATATTTTAAAGATCATATAAAAATGTTTTTAAAAATGAACCAAGTTAAATCTTTTAAAAAATCTGGGCCAGGAATTTAGCTCAGTGGTTCCGCCACCTTCCTCACAAGTGCAAGGACCCTAGTTCAATCCCCAGTACCAAAAAATCCAAGTTATACCCTGGCAATGGATGTAACAGTTGTAAGCTGTTAAATGTATACAGATGTACTAAATATTGTATACTAACTATACAGTAAACTAAGGACTGTAGTCACTACAAGTTGAGTTATCTTAGAAATGTCCCTGAATACATTCTCTAGTAATATGGAAATAGGATAAAAACACAACATCTATACTTACCAACATTTAACAAAAGAAACCAAGAAAAGAGAAACACCTCAGATGAAACTTCAGAAATGCTTGTTAAAATTGTTCTAGTTCTCCCTGGTCACCCAAATGAAAGCTTAAAGTGAATTTGGCAGACACTCAACATATGCTGTAGTCAAGACTTAGGGAAACTTCACTGCCACCTGCACTTCCCATGCCGCAATCCCCTTCCATGAATTTTCTTTCTTCTTATTCTGAGGGGAGGTAAGGTTGGATGGATATCTAAAGAAGTTGCTCAGAGGTAGGGAAATAATGGGGTTACAATGGACAGGACACTGGGGGCTTTCTTCTTCCAAAATCACACACCTCAGGTTTTAAACAAGAAATGTGGAATAAGGAAATCTGATGCCCATTTCTCACTTAACATTGCCTTCCTGTGCCCTCCACCCTGGAATCCTCCCTCTATGTAAAATCACAAGAATGCTGAGGTTGATGTGATTGTTCTTGATAACTCTGTTTTGTCATCTACTAGAATAATCCCTGGTTCCTCCATTTGTAGCACATAAAGGTCATTTTCTGGCTTTGTCACTTGCTTCTGAGAGTTACTGTTATGATTCCGAGATATTTTAAAGCATTTTTCCTGGTATTTTAGTAATTTTATTGTAAGGGAAATAAACTTTTTTGTTCACTTACCCAGGATTAAAATAATTATTTTCTTCTTATCCTTGGAAAAATATAAGCTTTTAAGAAAGAAATCCAAAAACCTCAGGATAGTCAAATGAAGGAATTTTCATGGCAGTGCCAGAAAAAAATTCCTCCTTCTGTCCATATACCAGATCATTTTTGAAAAATGACATTCAAATGACAATCACATGGCATTGCCTTTGCTGGAGTTGCTATGCGCGATGGTGCTAAACTCTTGTATTATAATTTATGGTACAGATGGCACCTCCAGTGCATTTGTGTAGAGATTTTGTCCTCTCCTCCAAAAAGATATATTTACTTACAATGACTCAAAACAGATGGATAGACAAATCTGTCTTCGATATTTAATACTAATACATTAATGTGCAGATGACTTATAACAATAGGTTTGTTTTCTGGAGACTAATGCAATGGTTGCCATAAGAACACAAATTATGTGTACATTTTAATGCATCTATGCTTCATAATTATGCATGGTTGTGTGCTGTTATAATTGACATAAAATATAAAGCAGGTCAAAGAGCAGCTATTAAAACTATTTTTCATTTTGCTCCTTGACAGCCGGCAACATTGGTGCGTGGTGCATTTAATAGGGCTATACATGGAATGCACAGATAGTTATAGAATTGCAGCCACATTAAAAGGCTCCAGAATTTGTAACCTAATTATTTCAAACATTTTTTTAAGGCTGATGATTTTATTTGGAAGTTTCCTATTTGGGGACCAAATAAGTGAAGTACTTGAAAATAGAATGAGAAATGGAATTGTGTGTGTGTGTGTGTAGGGAGGGGGAGAGAGAGAGGTGGGGGGAGGGAGCAAATTTGAATGAGGGGACTACATTTGAAAATAATATATGTTCTTAAATATATTTTCTTCTTAGATAAAATGAAGTCAGTCTCTACCAGGTTTAGTACTGACAAGCTGATTAAGCTCCATGTAGCTTGTCCTCTCATTTTTTGTTGTTCATCACACCTAAAGATCATTTGATTAAATTCTCATTTCCTAAAGGGTTACATGGGAAGAGACTCTAGTTTCCTAATTACTTAATCTACTCAACTGCCTTGAGAGGGAACTAAGCCTTAACATTAACATCCTCACCTTAGCAAGCAGGAGTGACTTGGCCAGGGGCACTCAGCAAGCCTTTGCTAATGCCAGTGTAGGGATGCTGAAGGGCTAAATCTTCTCAGATGTAACCTCAGGCCTCTGATACTGCTGCCTAAGGATTTGGAATTCTATTCTTCAGAGGACCCCAAAATATTGTTATCCTGTCATTAAACTGCAGGAAGCTCTGGGTGAAATGCAACATACACAAAATCAACCAATAGCAAAATGATTTGTAAAAAAAATTCTGTTACTATACTTTAGCGATGCATAGATTTTTGGAACTGTAAAACCAAAATGTGAAGTTTGTACTCAAAGAATAAGGATTCCTTACTGTCATTGTGATATGTCAAAAAAGCTGGCATAATTTTCCCTTGTTTCAGAATCTTTATTTTAGCATAGAAAGATAATTCTTTTTAAAGAGTTGGGGAAGGATACTTCTTCCTCTTACAGAAACAAAAATCTCATACTCTTTTATGTGTTTTAAGGAGGGTTCCTCTCTGTAAACATTTTGAATAATTATGTTGTTACACAATGAAGTTAAAAGAAATTGAGAGAAACTAAAATGGAATTAGGGCTGGGGCTACTTTAAAGTGCTTTCTCTGTATATTGAGATTTTTGTCTTTGAAGAGGCAGGACCAAGGCATATGCACACAAAAAGCAAAACAACAACACAAGAACAGACATAAGTAAGTGGAATTAAAAATGAAATGAGGGATTATGAAAATTGCTAATAATTTATTCTCAGCATTTAAATTCAATAAAGCCCTGTTATGCATTGAGATACAATTAATCATATTGCCCATCACAGAAACAGCAATGCCAGTAACAATCGCAACTATTAGATGTGATTTAATACATATCAGACACTACTCTGCTGGTTTTGCATATATTGATGCATTTAATTATCATAACAACTGTAGAAGTAAGTACGATTACTGTCCCATTTTCAAAGGTACAGAAACCAAGGTGCAAAGCGGTTGATGGACTTGCTCAAGGTTATAAATGTGGTAAGTGGTAGGGTTGGGTCTGGGGTAGAGTCTGGAGTTTCAGTTGTCTCTTTTGTTCTTCTGTATGAAGAGATGAGAACGAGAGAGAGATTCACAGAGTCTGCCTAATCTCGGGTATGACACCTTCAGTCTTCTGTATTCTTCAGTCATATGGCACAACAGCTACAGCTCCCACCAAATTGTCTTAGAAAACCCCCAGTCAGTGCAAATGATAGTAACAAGGCATCAAACAAAAATAAATGTCTTCCAAAAGAATATTCGATTTTACCAGAAATATAATTGCTATGACCTGAGGCTATACCTCCATGAAGACTATCTACAGCCATTATTTTATGTTATATATGAAATCTCATTTGATGCCTTTTTTGACTAGCAATGTATAAAAGAAATCGAGAAGTAAGGCATACTTTCTTTTGGTTAGGTTGGTCGGTTTTTTCCCCATTTCCGTATGCTGCTGTTATACATGAGCTACAGTTATCAGAGCTCTGTGTTTATTTTGATGCTGTGGTTGTTGCATTCCTGCCCCTGTTGTATTTGTCTTGACATGTCTTGATGGTGAAGTTTCTGGGTATCTATGTCTCTGCACAGCATCTCGGCAATCCTGAAAACGGATGCTACTTACTTGGGCATTTTACACAATGTTGCAAATTGAGCATACCATTTCCATGTTGGGGTATAATTTTCCATAAAATATTCACATTAGTTGCAAGACAAAATGCCAAAAGGTATAAATATCAGCATCAACTAAAGCGTGAAAGTTACAGGATGGAATCATCACAACCATTCTAACTCAACTAACTCCCAGGTCCCCAGGATACATTCAGCCTAAGCTTTATGGCTGTGTCATGGGCTAAGGCCACGATTGTGTTTCTCAACCACTGGCAATTCAACAAAGAGAATAAAACTATGTTCTCCCTCTGCACCCTTCTTTTCTTTGTTTACCCTTGCAGTTGCCAAATTTAATCCATTCTTTCTATAAAATATTTTCCCTGTCCTCTTGGGCCATGGTTAATTTGAGCTTCCATCATTTCTATCTCGTCGAGATGTGTCATCTCCTGATTCTCTCTGACTCAACAGCCACCGATAGCAGTATCCCACCCCAATTCCTTCTTCTCCATTACTGTGACAATTCATTCATTTCTCAAAAACCTACCTTTGGTTTTTCTAAAAACTCTCACAGCTCTTTAACAAGATGAGAAGACTGTTCACAAGCTGGCATCTGTCTATGGGTCCATCCTACACCTCTGTGACTCAGAATTACTCATTATTGCCCCAGGCCATGCCCTCTCATGTTATTTGTCTTTTGCACATGTTTTCACAGCTAAACAGTACCTTTTATTTCAACTTCCCTGGTACATGGATTCCTATATTTAAGTCCCAGCTTAAATGTTAATTCTCTCCTAAAATATTGTTTAGTAATTTCCTGTCCCAAATAGACTATGTTACCCTTCCCTATACTTTGTCAAACCGTAATTATATTTATATGTGTTGTGGTAATTATCATCTTATTCATCTGCTTATCTCCAGTGAAACTCCTTGGTAAAACTATAACAAACTAAGACAAATTCTAGTTGCCTCCCGGATCACCAGGTGGCTGCTCAATAGTGTTACTGAGCACAATTCTGGCTGTTGTATGCATGGGCCCTTTTTCGGTCCAGCAATGGGGAGAAAGACCTGGGGTCACATTCTGGGCTTAGTGAAAGGTATCCATGGAGACCAGAGGGATTTGCCCCTGGGAACACTTGGCTAGCAAGGGGCTTGCTCCCTGGTTCTCTGTATATCCCCACCCCCGAACTTTACAGTCCTTTGGAATTTGCACACAGGAGGTTCTGGAGGCTCTGTATAGTCTTTCTGTTTCTCAGCTTTGCATGATGAGTAGAGTGCGGGGGCAAGGTTGGAAAGAAGGCAGACATTCTCCTCCTTGCATAAGCGTATGCTGGAAACCCTCCCTGTCCTCTAGACAAGAGAAAGAGCCAGGCTAAATGTGTGATGTTAAAAGCATCAGAGGGGGAAAAAAAAGAAAATAGATGACACATTTTATAAAACTGAAACTCGTAGGATGTCTAGGAATTCAAAATGCTTTTATTGCCTTAAAAACTTAACATGGCACTGACTCTATGTATGCCTATTTTTCCGGTAATGTAAATGGGAATAAAGGGCACTTCTTGTCTCCCAGTGCTGTACATCCCACTTGTATTAGCAACACAGGCTTACATTGTAGCCCACATTGTGCCTAATTACAACTAGTCTTTATAAGCAACTAAGGAGGCTGGGGAGATTGGTGTCACTTCCATTTCAGCTTGTGGATTATCCCGGGGAGGAGACCAGGGCTATAACTCTAAAATGCAAGCATGATGACTCTTAAATGAAATGGCAAAGCCAAGACTCACTTGTCCTCATATTCTGTTGTTCTTGTCTTGGATTCAAAGTGATGGAAGGGAAGGTAGGTTAGGGACTGTTTTGGGTGTCAATGGCCCAAAATATTCTCTGAAAATTATTATGTAAGGCCCTGAGCAAAGAGAAGAGCAAGAATTACTGTAGGCTCTTGTTTCTGCAAATGTCAAAGGTTACTAAAATAGAAATGAGAAAAGATGAAATGGAAACTTTTAGAAGTGCTGCACAGTATTATGTCATTCTATCTGAATCTCTTTCGGGGACATCCAGTTGCCTTTACTTCCTCAGTGAACATGTTTTGTAAATTCTAATTCTCTACTCCAATTCCATTAAAATAAGACAAAAATCAATAAAACCCAAATTAGAAATGAAAGTAGAGAAGGAAATGTTGAAAAAAGTATATTTGGATGATTATTCACTTTCATGAGAATTTATTACATTTTAACTGACAATATAGTATTAAAGTTATATTAAAATTTACAAAAGTATATGAATGTCAAATTCATCAGAATTCCTACTCTATGGATATAAACAAAGTTAGTATTTTGGTGAACATCCTTTCAAAATGTCACTTTCCTACATAAACGTGTATATTTATGGTATATCACACACACTATTTTTATCTCAAGTACTTTATTACTCTCAATAACTCCACTCCTTACATATCCAGTGCAATGTATGAAGCTACTTTTTATGATGTTTCTCAAAAGGTATTTGTTATATTCATGCATGTTAGCCAAGTAGTAGCTTATTGGTTCTTCTTCTTGAATAGTAGCATCTTTCATGTACGTATTGACTATTTGTATATACTCCAGTTTGAACTGCCTATTTTTAAATCTTTTACCCATTTTTTAAAATTATGATTATCTTTCTTTAATGGATTCATTTGTAACAAATTATCTTTCATAAGGGATGATTAACATATACAGTGCATGTTTAAATTTTGAAAATTGATTATAGTGAGACATTGCCATTCATCCTCAAATGATTTCCCCTTTGCTTTGAACATACTCACTGGGCCTATTACTCCTGACGTTTCCTGACGCAGTTCTGGAAGTCCTTTTCTGTGCTGTCTTTCTGAGGTGTGAGCAAACATATGGTGGATACTACCGCCAAGTGCTATACAATGCAAAGGCAGGCTTGTTATGATGTGTCCTCGTCCACCTTATTCACTAGATCTGGAACAATGGACTTCTGGCTCTTTTTCAGAGTTGAAATGACTATAAAAGGTAAATGTTTTGAATCAATTCAGAACTTGACGAGGCAGCTGCAACAGTGCAACTAAAAACATGAAAGAGGACCTCCAAACTGCTTCAGAAAGTGGCAAGAAAAATGGCAGATGTGTGTTGGAAGTGATAACGACTATTTTGAGCAAAGTTAATCATCATGTGATTTTTACTGCAATAAATTTAAAAAATTTAAACACATACTATGTATTTTGGTCATTCCTCATATATACATTCAAATATTGTCTTTTGGCTTTTTTAATCATAGTTTTGAAATACAAGTGTATTTTATTTTTATCAAATGAAGTAGATCTTTTTTTTTTTTTGGTACCAGGAATCAAACTTGGTATCTTCAACTTGCAAGGCAGGGGGCAGCACCACTGAGCTAAATCTCCTGCACAGATCTTTTATGGTTTGTAGATCCCTTTGTTATAAAGCTCTGCAGCCCTTCCTGTGTGTGTGTGTGTGTGTGTGTGTGTGTGTGTAAACATTATTCAAGCTTTTTATTTTGTAATTTTTAGTTAAATTCTTAAAAAGCCAGTCGTGACAGACCTTTATTGATATAACATTTTTATAACGAAATGAAATCTACGTTAAGTATATTGGATTTTACTTCTTCACCCTTTATTTAATTCTAGTTATTTATTCATTCTTAAGAGCATACTATTTTAAATACAATGGCATTATTATATGTTTATTGTCTAGAAAACATATCTTTCTTCAATAGTCTACTTTTTAAAAAATTAGCTCTAATACCAGATATCTCTTCTTCCAAAAGAAATTTAGTTAAAGGAACCTGTTTTGAGATTTTAACTAAAACTGCACAACCTGGATATATTAACTTTGAAAGAATTAATATATCTTTGATAAATTTTTTCTTCAAAATAATTTCCATTACATGACCCATTCATGTGAAGTTAAGAACCTTTTTGTGGTCCACCTTTATAATCTTGTACAAAGTGATTAGAACCAGAAAACCAAGAAATCTACTTCTTAAACCCATTGAATGTCTTTGAAAGACTACAATTCCTGTGATGTCTCAACTATGATGAGAATCTGTTCAGAGGAATTGATGTCAGAAAGAGGAAAGGCAAGGTTAACTGAGGTATTAAACAGATCTTATCTACATTGCTTCTAAATCCAGTCTGTTTCTGGTTTTTACTCAAAACTTCCTCCACTTGTTCTTTCTCCTTCATCATTTTTAAAGCAAAACTTACAGTTTCCTCAAAACTAAATTTGATCTTGTGTCTTTTTGACATCAGCATTCTTAACATTAAATGGCTGTTTCTTACTTTGAATATAAATTCTGCATTGGACAACTTTAAAATAGATAAAATACTTTTATGCTTCTTTTCTGTTAGAGAATATACAACTAGTACAAAAATCTAAACATCATGAATGTATCAAATTATGAAAGAAAATTTATTACAATTTGATCTTTGCTTTCAGGTTTTTTGTTTATTTATTTCTTTATTTTAGCACTGGGAATTGAACCAGAACCATCGCCATGAGTTACAGCCCTTTTTTCTTATTTTGTGACAGTGTCGGTGTCTCACTGAGTCACTAAGTTTCCCAGACTGGGCTTGAATTTGCGAATCCCTACCTCAGCTATCCAGAATGTTGGGGTTACAGGCATGTACCACCATGCCCAGCTCAGAATTTTTTCATTCAAGTGGATTAAACTGTATTTGCTATAATTTGACATTTTCACTTATATACACACACTCACGTGAATGTATAAAAACTGTATGTGTGTATAAATGTCAGTACATATAAGCCTTATTTTTAATAATTGTATGCTATTCTATTATGTGCAAGAAAATATAACTTTTTCAGTCAATTTGTAATTATATATGTTTAGAACTGTTTCTAAGTCATTGGTAAAATAAGTATTTTATGTAATTATGCAGATGTTTTTAGATAAATTAATAGAAATGATAATATCCTGTCACAAGGTCTGCATCTTTAAAGTTTTAATCAATATTATCAAATTGGCATTTTAAAATGTAATAGCAGTTGGCAGGTGTCTGTACTAACAGAATATTACCATCATTAGTTCTAGGGTTTGAAAAACTTCTGACCTTTTCACTTAGCAATCTGTCAAATAGTTGGCAAAATAATTTTTCATAGATGATAGAATGATGGCAAGGGTGGGTACATTCCATTTTTAATAATTCCTTCTTGCATATCTATCTTAGGAGTTTATCAGAGTGTAGTTGGAAATGCCTATGTTGACTCTTAAATTCTATCCTTATTATTAAAAAATTAGTCTCCCTCCATTTTTAGGGACAAGTTTCAAGTTTTATTTCCACTTGAATAATGATTTTCAACTTGCTCAAGTCATATAATTTCATCTCTTGAAGTCAAATATGTTCACATATGTTGAAATGAAAATGTGAGATAGCTTTTAAAGACAACTCGAATGAAACCTCTCCAAAAAGAATTCATGTTCCTCAGATCTACTTATTCCCTCCCAATCTTCACTTTGTTAGTTGGTACCAACATCAAAACTATCATCCACTAATACCTATCACCAGCACCAGCACTAACTAATCAGTACCACTAACACTAGCAGCTATTTTTAATTCCCCCTTTTTCAACATTTAATATATGCATCTGGTTAATTCTACTTCCAAATGTATCTCCAATCTAACACATCCTCATTTGACCTATACCTATCTTTAAAACCCTCCAATGGCTTAGCACTGTGCTTAGAACCAAATTTGCAGTCTTCAAAAGTTTCACTCTTCAGATTTTCACTCTTCAAAAAGCAAGACTGCTTACTACATTTTCTCATACAATTGCCCTACCAGTTTCCTGTGATCAAAACATACTGGCCTTCTTTGCAGTTATCAAACATGTCAGGATTTTTCCCTCCTTCAAGGTGCTGGTTTCCTGTTCTACCTACCTGGTTCACTATTTCCCTGGATTCCCACATGGCTGACTTCTCTCTTCTTTCACATCACAGACCAATATCACATCTTCAGAGAGGCTTTCTGTGTGTCCTCTCTGAAGTGGCTTCTCCCTATGAAGCATTTATCGCTATCTGAAAGTACTTTGTGAGTTTATATTTAAATTTCTTATCTCTTTCTTACTACCCAAATGTAAGATCTATGATAGGGGCCATTTTTTAATTGCTTGCCCGTATGTGTCTTCTATACTTGTAACAGCATTTGGTACCCAATTAGTATATATTTATCTAATGAGTAATTTGTTGGGAACCAGGCTTGTGGTTCTGGACCTCATAGAAGACCAAACTTCCCTACTTTCCTATTCTAAACATGTTTGACACAGTCAGACACTAGGGCTCAAGTATGCTAACTGAGCTTGTGTGGAAGAGAAGACAAATTGAATCTAGAATCTAGAACTTACTGAAACTATTTGAGATCATAGAAGTAACTGAAAGATTTTTTTTGTTGTTTTTAATCAGCTTAACCATAATTGAGCTTTTCTAGAATTCCTTCAGTTGTCCTCATTGGGATATAATTTTACACATAGTAAAATGCACTTGAGGACATATACTACTCATTCTAGATTGAAACATAGAAAATTTTCAGCACCCTTGGTTACCTAATGCCTCTTCTCTGTGAATACCCATCTTTTAGAGGTGTCCAGGCTTCTTTTACTGAGGATTAAATTTGCCTGTTCTTGAACTTCATATAAATTCAGTCCTACTGTTTGTGTGTTTGACTTTTTTTTTTACTTCAGATGAATTGACATATTTTTAAGTGAACCCAAGGTTTATGAGATTCGCTCGTGTTGTTAAGTGGGAGAACATCCTCCTCTTTGTTATTTTAGCCTGGAATTATCAAAGCATTATTGTAACTTTGGAGCATCAATATTCTTACAATCCTGAAGTGATGATTTGGTAAGTCTTGTTAAGGGCTTCAGATGAGATTCTTATACAATGTTTCAGAACAGTATGGAGTTGGGCAATTTTCTTAATTCAACAGAAGTAGTTGGTCACAGCATACATTAGAAGAGCATCTTGAGTCAAACTTGAGCATGCAGTCAACTTGAACAAAATGAGCTCAGCCACAGAGGGCCAGTTTTCTTAATTAGTTCTCAGTGGTGAGAACATTCTATGTTTCCAAAAGTCAAGTACAAATTCTACAAGTGACACAATTCAAAAAGACTTTATAAGAGTGAATTAAAGCTGGCCTCCCACTGTCATCTGCAGCATCTGAAGCTATATGAATTTATTTCTCACTGTTAGTGTTTTTAGGAGCACCAATATGCTATAATAAAAAAGTAACAGTGAATTTTATTCCTTGACCTTTAATAGGTGATTACTGTCTCCCCCCTTTTTTCTTTATTTTTTTCCTCAAAAACTGCAGCCCTGTTTCTTTCAAAAGATGCATATTAAATACTTAAGTACACGTTAATATTCAACCAATCAATTTGTATACAGGTACTATTTAAAAGTAGGAAGAATTTTAAAATTTAAAAATGAAATATAAACAATTTCTGTTTGTATTTGTTTGGATTAGCTTCATTTGATGTAAGGTAAATTATTTGTAGTTTAGAGACTGTATTTATAAATGTTAGGAACAGAATGTGGTGATACAATGTGTTGACACTTTTTTTCATTACTATTGCTGTTAATAATGAATGCAAGCCTTCTCTTCCAAGGCTCAAACACACATCTCATGAAACTTCACTAGAGAGATAATAATTCACCAATGTACAATATTGTAAGGGACCAAACCTTTCTGTCTTCATTTGTAACTGTGGGTTTACTTTATCCTGATTTCACGTCTGTGAATTGGAAAATTGCCATTATTGTTGCAGTCAGTTATTATCATAAGAATCGTATCCTATGCTCAATAAAATAGGCACAAATAACTCAAAAATTTCATGAACATTAAACTGTTGGTATTTCCACATTTCTCTCAAGGATTAGAATGTTTTAGCATTTAGTTTTAGGATGATTGGAGTTTAGTTTTCAGCTTTTTTTAGGCTTGCACTTTAATTGAATTGTGTAGTTGGATTATATTTTTCTGCACTGAAAATATTTACTCCTCTAATATTGACAGGTCAACTGACCCAAATTGTTTAATTTCCTCCTGCCTACATATTGAAACTGATTATTTTTTACAGATTTGGAAACCCAACAAAAAGAATACATTTTGCAAAGAAAACATTGCACTTGTCTTTTATTACATATTTATATAGCAAAACATTTTGAAAATATTTTGGAATTTATTAGAAAATAGTGAACAGTATATCTTGAGATATTTTTCTATTGGGAATTATTTTATTTTGAGGAGCCAAAAAGACTCTTTAGAATGCTTATACTTCTCCCTTTATCAGGCAGAAATGTGAATGAAAAGCTGAGCTCAAGGCAGCTCTGTGCAATTTAAAGGGTAGCAGAACCAAATGATTATAAGTATCCATTAAACTCAACTAAAAAAAGACAGTAGCATGTCAAAATAAAGCATCATATTTCCCTTCTGCTTTACTCTCAGCTTCTCTCTTTGTCATCTGTTTGGTAAATGTGACTGTGTTTGATGTCATCCCACCTGTAAGTCTTCACTACATGCCCAATTTCCTACTCTCTGTGACTACAGCCTTTTCCAGCAAATCACGCTTTCTACACCATAAAAAACAGATATGAAAGACAAGAAAAAAATCACTGGGCCACTGCTGCTTAAAGTTGAACAATCTGTGCATCAAAAATAGCTAGAATTGATTTATGTAATTTAATATTTAAAAATCTATAAGCCTATAGTGACTCTTAATAAAAAAGAAAATATTAATTAACTCTTTATTGCTACTATTGAAGATAATTTTAACACCAAGCCCTTATTCTGAAATGTAATAATTTATAGCAATGTCTCAAACACATCTTTCCTTTTCAGTACAAGTCATCTTTCAGTGTTGCTGTAGAGCTAAAATATGAGGATCTGGGCTAACAAATTTAGAAGAAATGATGTAAAATCAGTCAACAAGAAAAGCAGACTATTAATAATTTTTGAATCTAGACTGTATTAAAGTGTGAGTGTGCATTATACAATTCTCTTGTTTTTCCATATGTTTGAAAATTTTCATAATAAAAAAACTGCCATCATTCCAACAAGCAGGCAATAAGCTTGTAAAGATGGTATCTTGAGTTCAAAAGATAGATATGTATTTATAACGCCTGCTCTTCATATTCAGAAACCACAATTAAAATTGCCGGACTTACTTAAGAAAGATTTTCAAGGGATGGATAAAGCATAGAGGCAGAGGCAAAACAAACTCTTTTCCTAATCTGTGAAGTCAAGGAAACATTTATTGTAAAAGGCTGTCATTTCAAAGAACTGTGTTAATAGCAGGGAAGGATAAACACAAGTGTGTCTTGATTTATAATAGGTTTATGTCTCTTGAACATATCATATATAGAAAGTTGAAAAATTAATCTACTCCCCGACCTACTGAGCATCATAGCTTGAATCCACAGTGCACTGTGGAGCACCTCTTGTTTACCTTTTTGATCATGGAATTAACTGGGAGCTGCCATTGCCCAGCATGACCAGAGAAGACCATATGGCTAGCCAACAAAAATTTACCGAATAGCTTCTCCTGAATTATTCTAAATTTGAAAATTCACAAACTGTTATATGTCAGAGACTGTTCATCAGAAAATCTGTATAAGCATTTTTCTACAAGGTAATTTACTTCATAAACCCCACATTAATTACAAATTTCTTTTACTGGTATTTAAAAAACTTGTACCAGTTTGATCAGACTATAAGTACAAGAGCAGGGCCCGCATTCTAACCCTGCTTTTTTGGATCTGGAGCAGGGAAAAGAAGAACCATCCAAAGTCTGATGGCTTGAGAAGTTCTTGGCCAAAGGTAGTTGTAAAGACAACATGGCTTTTAACTTACAATTGTAAACTCCACAGCCACTCCCCTGGGAAAACAGGCACAGGTAGCTCCCTCCTCTAAGAAAGTGTAAGAGGGAATGAGGACAGTGGGGATTATATATTTTAAAACACAAATACACAAATCTTGTGAATGAAAAATAACATACTCTAAAATAATAATTATTCTTATATAAATGAGTTTTGAATAAATACAAGATTTACTCAGAATACTAGATTAGATGCAATAATAGGAATTTTGTTATGAAGGAAAACTAATCTATAATCTTGATTAAAAATTTAATCAACTTTGTGATTTTTGAAAAACTGGTTTTTGGACATGTTTCAGAGCTCTTGCCTTGATACCTTTTGAATTTTATAACCTCTTCATATCTTCACTAATGCAATAGCTAAATCAACTTCATTTTCCATAAATATTGTATTTCCTTATTACTTGACAATCTAGTTCCTCTTCTTTGGTATGAGATATTTTCTTTATTGTATTTTACATATGCACTGGTGACTTACTGCTTTCTCCCACTGATTAAATCTCATCATAAAGTTGTAATTACTTAGGCTTCATAACATTTTAATGTCTAATAAAGCAAGTTATCCTATTCCTGTGTTTTATTCACCCAGATTAAATTGAAAAGCAGTTTGATGATTTCCTTCAAAATTATGGCAGGTTTTTGTCACATTTTTAAAGTTTGCATTATACCTTTTTAGAAACTGACATAAAATTTTCTTTCCATATATACTGACATATTTATCTATAAGTGTATTCACAAATACTTTTATCCACATGTATTTAAATGTATATGTCCATATTGAAATACATTTGTTTGAAAGATATGTAGACATGTTTAAATATTATTATATGCTCATGTGACATTTGTCAAGACTAAAATCCTAACCAAGCATCTTCATTAGGAGGCGTAAATGGAGGAAATTACAAAATATCCTTTTGCTTACACAGTACACATGTAACTGTTTGATTAGGAGTTTGTACCTAATTCAGTCACCTGGTGATTATTAGTACTGTAAATGGAATCTGCAGTTGGATTTCAAAGGCACATTTGTGTATCACCAATCTTACAGTTTCAAAAGCTGAGAGGTTTAAGTGCTTTGGATTTAAACAAAGCTGAGTCTTGAAGTCTTGCCTCAAACTAACTCATCAGTTAGCTACATGACTGTAAGATAATTAGTAAACTTATGTGACATCTTCAAGTTTGGTTGTATCATCATAAAATGGGGATAATAATATCACCCAACTGTTAGGGTGGTTGTGAGGATTAAATCTGAGGTGTTAAATAATAATCCTCATGTGTGACTCATAGTAAATTCTCCCAGAATGTCAGCTATCATTTCAATTTAGGATACACAACCATTAAAATTTCAATGTCTTTCATAGGCCTTCTTCAAAATAAACTTTTATAAAATACAGAGGAAAGCAGTTTAGTTTAACTTCTTTTCTGCTTTGAATAACCACTAAAAATAACTATTAGGCTCTTTCCTTCTCTATCTGTGCCCTTGCCTGATTCTTGGTGTGTCTCCTTTATTTTTTACTTCAGCTCATATTTTTATCTCTTATGGACTTGCATTTATCATTCACCCAATCCAAGTTTGTTTTCTACCCAGGAAGCAGGAGTATAAATTATCGTGGAATTGTGGAAGTGTGGCTATCGCCAGTCGTAGGTGTACTGTTGCCATTTAGGCCCCAAGCCCTTCACTCCATCTTTTGTTTTTATTTTATAAAATCTATAAGCATGAATTCACATGAAACTATCATTAGTCTCTACTGAATTATGTTACCTTAATGCATACATGACATGCATAATGAGTATGAGAAAAAAGTAATTTATTAAAGAACCAGGTGTGTGATTCATAAAATCACATATTTAAGAAACAATGATACCTTTGTATATATGTTTAGGAAATAATGCATAAGCTTTTATAAATATCTTTACAAAAGTATAATAACAATGACTAGAACATTAACTGAAAGAGTTCTTGTGCATGGATGTAATACCTGTTTAATGCTCATATACATAACCAAACACATTATTCCATTCTGAATAACATGAGAGAACTTTAGATAATGATTTTAGTTGATGCTGTCAATATTAAGAATATTCTTATCAGTGAATGTGTAAAAATGAAACAGTATGGTGTGATTTTTTGTGATTAAAGAGTTTGTTTGCCTACCACTTTTTCTTTTAACTCATCATATGACTTGTTTCAGAATGCTGGAATTAATAAAGTTTTAATTTGACCCCTTCTTTAAAATAATGTTTTAAATTGTATTCCTGATTGGAAAAAAAGAAAACAAACAACCAATAATTAGTTTAATTCCTTCATTTACATTTCTGAGTTTGCACTTCCTCAAATCAAATTGATCAAAACCACACCATTTTCTGCAAACTGGTAGAAACATTTAAGTGCCATAAAACTCGGAATTCTAGACTACTCTTATTGAGCAATGGTACTTAAGTGATGGCATCCATTGTCAAAGGCATCTTCCAAAAAATACAGCAATTTTTGAAAGAGGAGATTGTCTTTTTAAGTAATATAACCCCAGTGCAATTTTCTCTTTTTTGACCCTTTTTATTTCCTGAGGGTTTTAAGTAAAGACCTCCAATTTAAAACCTATTATTCTGTAGAAGCTGCTTTTTCCCCTCCCCCAACTGCAACCTTGCTGTAATCTCTGCCCTGTTATTTTCTGACTTTTTCACTTTGCTTAGCACTGAGATGTACTTAGGATATAACCAGGATATGTGTGTGAATATATGATGTACATCCAATACTTACAGTAGACAGGTAATTTTAAATATATAAAAATCAACCTGCTTTTGCTTTTATACTGTTACAATCCAAAGGATTCTTTTCTATTCTAATATCTTTGTTGTTATTGGTTTTCCTTTTCATAATGTTGATTTCTATGAGGCTAATTTTTCAAATGATGGAATTATCTTAGAAATAGTTATTAATGAACCATTATTTCATATCTACAAGGTGCTTGACCTTGTATTGATAGCATGGGCGAATCCTAACAATGAAGAGAAGATGTTTCTTGGTTAATATGGGCAATCTAACTTAAGTAAATACATGTAGTGAAGAAGATAAGATAAACTAATTGTACCATATTCTGGTCATCTTCTGTTGGTAAGGGTTTTTGGAGAAAATTATCTGTGTCTCAAAGCAAAGGTCTTCAAACTAATGTGTATGGAGATATTCCAAAGGGAATATAAATATAAATAGTTCTAAGATAATCAGATTTCAGTTTTTAATATTCCATGTACTTTCCCTCCCTAAATTGCCTAAGTTACAAATGTTTTGATTGCCTCGGCCAATCTCACTCTTGCTTCTTACACAGGTTTACCACTCCGCTGGAAGTTGACAATGGTAGAGTCTAAGTACAGTTTCTCCCCCTACCATAGCAGGGCAAATGGAAAATTCCTTTAATCGAGACCTCATAAGCAATTGTTTATTAAGGGATAGAGTTACAGTAAAATTTTATTTCTTATAACTGATATTTATCCACATTTATATTTTGAGCTTGATAAACTATTAATAGTAAAAGTAATGACAAATGTAATGACAATAATAAAAGTAATGAGAAGAAATATTTTAACTGTATTCATTATGTGCATTAGAATAATATCATTTTAACCTGACCATTATGGTCACAGGAAAATTTTAAAACTCGATTTACATACATATTATTGCAAAGAATTATTATAAGCTGATCAGTAAGACATTTTAAAACAAAATTATAGTAGTTTAGTATAGCATTTCATAGAAATAGAATGAAAATATTGTTTCAAACACAAAAAAGTATAACAAAATTTTTGTTGATTTTTTTACAGGGTAACTACAGATCTCAAATTGTTACAGTACTTTTGTTTTATTAAAAACATTTAAAATAGCAGTGTAACATTTTGTTTTTAAACTATCAATATTTATAACATGCCAGAAATGACCTTTTTTTACAATTAATTAATTCTATGAAAGAATATTATATCATAAATATTCTAGGGTGAGCACAATTAAGCAAAATTAATTTGCCAATATCAGAAAAATATTTAAAATCTTCTTTTCCAAAGAATAGTTTCTGCCTGGTAGATAAGTCATTTCTTCTAATATTAAAAAATATCTCCTCTAGTAATGTTTTGCAGAAACCTTATGGTAAAACATGAAATTTTCAAGGAGTTGCAAGCCAATCAAAGCCTATACAAAAGGATTTTACAGAATAATTCATAAGTGGGTTTGGGAATTTGGGTTTGCTTTTCTACTTTTAGTAATATCAGCAGGATGCAATACATTGCTTTCTAAAAGCATTGCTAGTATTTGCTACTTCTGGGTTGCTAGTTACTGGTTTCCTGTTGCTCCACTTAGAATGCCAGCATACCTCCATTTATCCGTCACTTCAATACCACTTTTTGGGGTCAAATAGCACTGTAGACAAACCTGAAAGTAGAGTGTTAGCAAAATTAGATTATAAACTAGATAATATAATTTTTAAATCTTCCCATTGTGGTGGTGAGGTGGGGCAAGTCGTTTTCAGCCTACTGCTCCCAGTCCTATCATGTAAATTTATAGAAATAAAGCTTATAGATACTTGCTAAGAAGGAAATTAACAATAACTGACATGTGCAAACTATGTAT
>NW_022900938.1:37137759-37156133 GCF_012274545.1 Fukomys damarensis | reverse complement strand
ATATACACACACACACACACACACACACACACACACACATATGTATATATTTCTCACATTTTGGACAATAGATTTAATGATAATACTTCAAAAGAGAATTAAAGTTCATACTGTTAGAAAAATGTTATAAAATAGATACTTCTTAAAGGATTAACAACAATCTTTAAGACGTAAGGGAAAACATCTGTTTTACCACCAGTGTTAGAATTAGTAACTTGAGTTGTTTCCCAAAAAATAGACACTCAGAAATACTCATGAAAAAAGACGAATGTAGAGCTTAAACAATATACTTTTTTCTGAATCTTGATTTCTTTAAAGATGAAAACGTTACATTTGGAAATATGGAGGAAGATCAGGTTGAAAATTTGCAAATTGTTGAAGAAATTCAAAAGAAACAAATTACCCCCTCAATGGGAGGGTTTACAGTTTAGAGCTCTAAACTACACACTGAAATAGATGACAATAACTTGAACTTTAAAAATACTAGTTTCAATGCAATTTCTATTGCCTAATTATATTTAAATTAAACCCTCAAATCCATATTTGTATCCATCTATCATGTATGTAACTGCATAGAAAAATTCTTAAAGGGGATTCCAAGATGTAAGGAGTGGTAAGATCAGGGAGGAAAAAGGACTAGAGTAAAACAGACTCACATTTTATTCTTTACTCTTCACATTTTCTGTATTATTTGATTTTTTTGACAATAAAAACACATATCTATAGTTAAGAAAAAATATATTTCTGGACGTGGTGGCACCCTGTGTAATTCTAGCACACTGGGAGGCCGAAACAGAACAATTACAAGTTTGAGCCCAGCCTGGGCTACTTAGCAAAATCCTATCTCAAAATGAAGAAAGGGCTGGGTATGTTGCTTATTGTAAAGATCCTAGGTTCAACCGCTAGTAAAATAGTCACATGTGCACACACACACACACACACACACACACACACACACAGTGATATAAATTTGCTTTATTTTTTGTGGAAAACAATAAACGTCTTGAGCAATTAGTAAAAATCAGTAATGTTGGAGGCGTGCAAATTCTCCTTCCTCATCCCCAGCAACCCAGGTTAGTGGACAAGGTCTACACCTCTACATTCAGGCAGCAGACGTCCATTCTTTGCTTGTGCTAGGTCTCAAGGGCCCAGGCCTGTAAATTCAGCCTTCAGGTTGTTCTGGAAGTCCTTATCGGTCACACTATGAGGTCAGACTGTCAAGGTGGTGAGTGATTACCATGTGACCCTTTCTGACCCACTGTGGCTCTCTTGCTGCCAGCACAAGCTCTCCTGCCGGTCGAGGTTGGTGTCCAAGAAGCCGACAAAGTGGCTGCATCCCTGCTCTTCCTTCCCACGTGGGTAACCCTGTGAGCAAGACTAGGTGGCTTGTATGGTGTAATTTGATTTGTTAGAGTGTGAGTGGTTTATAACCATCATTTGCGAGTAAATTACTTAGCTGTATTCCTCTTTATGACTAGCTGAAGAAACTTCCTTGATGGTATAATATAATTTATTCCCGTGAATAAGTGAGTGACCTTCACATCTCAGCCATCTCTTGTGAGTTATGGGCCTTTTTCACTCAAGGAAATGGCCTGTGTTTTACCACTGCTCACCATTTCCCACACTCTGTTCCACTAATCATGTACATAAATAAACTAGCCTTCTAAGATGATGATGAAAATTACATTAACATACTAACTATCGAAATAATTCTACTAGGTATATCACAAAGCATCCTTCTATCAGTAACATTTAACACTCAAGTGTTTTTATTGTTTTCTGTATTGACAAACCTCTTGGGCAGATTGAACCAAGTAGTATTAGTCCCATTTTACAGATGGGAAAATTAAAGACAAAACAGAAGTAGGCAATGTGGTGTACAATGGTACACAGGCAAGTTATAGAACATAGCAAGAAATGAAGTACTAGGGAGGAGGGTGGTGTAGTTGTGGTATTGAATTTAATTGTGTTTATCCTGCTTCGGATAAAAAACAAGAAGAACTAATATTTTTTGAGTTTGAAACATTCCAGGCATGACTCTGATTTGAGAAAGATGCTGGTAAGTAAAAGAGAGTTTTATACTATATTTGCAACAAAGGCTAGGCTATAACTTGGGGTTAAGTTAACAGAGGACAAAAGAGAAATGAAACTGCTTGACTTGGACTTGACTTCTATGTTCTGAATTATGGAGAAGGTTTTTCAGTGATAAAATGAAGAGCAGAGAGACTGATTCTTCGGGAAAGGCAATGGATAGTAAGAGAACACATAAGTATTTAAAATGCATGTAAGCCAAACCTAGATCTGTGGGCCTCAACCTTGGCCGCATATGAGAATTATAGAAGATTTTTAAAATACTTGCAGAGATTCTCATTTAATTGGTCTGGGGTGAGGGCCCAGGCAAGGGCACTTTTTTAAAACCTCCTATGGGATTCTAATATGCAGTCATCTTGGAGAACCATTGCCCCAGATAAATTAATCATACACCAGAATTCACAAAGAACTCACAGGAATTACAGGTAGAGAACAGAAGAGATGTCAGAGAGTGGGGCTGTTTTCTTTTTTTTTAAATGTGTATTCTGGAAACCAGAGAACAGCAAGCTTGACCCTCTTCCTTAATATCATCGGGGCAAAAGTGTTGTATGTGTCCTTCTAAAAGAAAGGGATGATTAGTCTGTGTCAGCATGTGCTTAGCAAGAACAAATAATGAGACGCACTGTGTGTGGGGGGGTAATATGAATGGGGGAAAGTTAGTCTGATTTCAGCAATGTTCTTGACAAAACCAACTTATAAGATTTCTTGTACAGTAGGTTTTCAGTAGATTTAAGGAGCTTGTGCTGTCCATGGACACAGCTGAGGAGGTTCCTAAAAGCAGCTGCTACAGAGAAAGTGAAGCAGACGGGACCTGGGCTCCTCTCCATGTCCTCCCTCACCTTGAACCAGAGGAGCTCGGCTTCTTCTTATTTTTTAAATTATTGCTTTATAATACATTTCAATAAAGTTTTTATTTCTAAAAATAAGGCAGACATTCTTACTTTAGATGATAAGGTGCAGAAACTGAAGCCATATGTTTTAAGGTAATAACCATTCATGAAACAGACATGACCCTAGGTTGTCATCAAATTAAAAAGGCATCTTTTATTCTTTCTTAAAAACTTCAATGAAAACATTGAAGGAAGGTTTACAAAGATGTGCCTGAAATGCACTAGGCAAGTGGGTGATCGTCTAAATATCCAAATCAAGAGCAAAATAATCTCATCAGACAAGAATGACAGCCCATATCAAGAGATGATTTTTTTTTTTTTTTGGTGATATATTTGTCTTCTTGGGTGACTGTAACAAAACACCGTACTTGGGAAAATACAAAGAGAACATTAATTCCTCATTCTTCTGGAGGCTGGGGAGGTGACCAGCAGATGACTACCTTCTTGATGCTTTTTCACAAGGCAGGGGTAGAGGTCTGGTTTGTTTTCCTCTTAGAAAAGCAGTAATATAAGGGGACCCATCCTTGTAACCCCTTCTAAACCTAATTATTTTCAAATATCATTACATTGGGAATTAGGATTTCAACATATGGGGAGAATGTCAACACTCATTTTATAACAAGGGGCAGATGTGAAAGTTCGACTGTTAAATTTCAGAAAAAAAGATTTATACAAATAAAGGATTTCATATGTATTCATATATAATTGTGATGAGGATTTAGATGATCATGGTCTAAAATGAGTAAGAGAGAGGTGGCTTTATCATGAACATAAATAGTATTACTGTAATCCAGTCTAGATCAAAACAGACTGAGGACAACAATAATCATGATAATAGTAATAATTAACAGTTTCCCTTATGGGCCCACCCAGCCTATAATTGTGAGCATCCAAATTTTCTTCTGGACTTTCAAATTTTTTCTTTTAGTCATACGAGTCCCCAGGAGACATTTTGCATATGATTGAAAAACTTACCTGTTAGCTTTTTTTTTCCAGCTTTAATTGAGTTTATTGTTACATTTTAGGAATACAGTATAGTTACATTCATTGTTGGGATCTTGTACCACTACATGACAGGTCCTGGTTCTCATTTTTCCCCTTGTTCCTGCCCTCCCTTCACCCCCTCCTCCCCTCCCCATCTACAAACACTTTATTACTTTTATTACTTAGAAGCAACAACATTCACATTTCCTAGTGTTACATGAAGTGTTAGGTTGCAAGAAAGCACTTGGTAAATAGTTAAATTCTGTACAAAGACGTGGAATTGAAGGGTTTTTTTCATTGTATAGTAGATGCTAGGCTGCTCCATCCTATTCTATCCAACATCCCAGAACTAAATAGCTCTTCTCTGAGCTTCTGGGTGTTCTGCAGACTGAAAGCCCCTTACCTGTCAGCCCTCTGTGGCAATTTCCCTGGAAAGATTCTTCTGAGGTCCCACCTCTTTGTGTGGGTGGCCCACATCTCAAGACAGAGTGATGTGGGAAGATGAAGAGGAGGCTAAAGTGCTCTTTACTCTCCCATGAGGCCATTCTACGAGGTCACCCCATTCAAGGCCTTCTTCATTGGACAGGATCTTTGTGGGGTGGGCCAAATCTTCCAAGACTGCACACCAACTCATGTTCTCCCTATGCCTCATCCCATTTGTCAGGTGAAGTTTAGATTGGATCATGTTTGAGGGTATTCTTCCCGACAATATTCCCTAATATATTTTCTGCACACTGCTCTTTGCCTCAGGACCTGCTTCCTGGTAAGGTTTCCTAGTGACACAAAAGGGGAGCCAGTTTTTAGCTGTGAGTTTTATCTTTTCTTCATCTTTAAGTATTTTACAGTTCACGTGGAAGCAAGAGGACATAGTAACTCACTCATTTTTTTTTCTCAAATGGATATTTAGCATGTACTGTTACATTTTCTGAATAAATAAAAGACATGATTCCGAGGTCATGATCATTATTATGATCAAAATGGAAAGAAAAAGCATTGGGGATTTAGCTCAGTGGCATGAGCCCTGCTTCATGAGCACAAAGTCCTGAGTTCAATCCCCAGTACCACCTCCCCTCCCACCCCGCAAAAACAGGAAAGAAAAAGACAGTAAAAACATTTAAATACCAGTAGAAAGCAGCCTCATGGTAAATTGCAAATTACAGGTAACAGGTGCTTAGAAAGCAAGAATATAGCCTAAAATACTTTGAAGGTTTGAATAGGATATTCAGAGGTTTTGGGAGCTGAAAATGATTTTAGAAACATTTTCATTTTGTACATCCACTACAAGTTAAGTAACTGAAACTCAGAAATACCAGGCAAGTTCCCCACAAAATACGAAGCTTAAATAATAGCTGGACCTTAAAAGAAGGGGTAAGATTCAGGTACAGAGAAGTGTCCCAGGTCTTAGAGTATTTTAGCCTTCAGAATGATTGTGAATCCTGCCCATCACACCCTTTGTGCACTGATCCTTAACTATCACAGGTATCAGTTCTTAGGGACATTTACACTTTCCATGAAAGCACTCTGGGATCCACACAGGTTTAAATGAACCCAGTCATGTGATCTGAGGTCCTCAACTGCTTTTCACATTTACATCCAAGACTACCACGGCCGTTGCTTCCTTGCCTGTGACCCTGCCACCTATCTCAGATTCCAGTTCCTAAAGCTCCTCTAGGCTGGAAGCAAAAGTCACAAATCTCCACTTCGCATGATCTTGATGTCATTTGAAACATTATATTATGGCTTTCCTCTTCTTCAATCCTCCTTTCCTTCAGTGTAGCATGATTTAAATATCTCCAACAGCTCAGTGATATGGTTTACAACTGTAGTATTTCAAGTTGACTTTTCATCGGAATCTTGGACGGTGATTCTGATTCACAGTTACAGGGACTTTTCCCTTCTGAATGAGATTCAGAGATGTCGTCCCAAAGGGCATAGGGGGAAGAGCATCTGGATGTCTCCTTCCTAAGCTTGGTCACTCTTGTTGAGTGAATTGCAATTGGTATGAAAGCAAGAAATTCAGCTGAGGTCTTGACTGGTGTTCAGCCAGCCTTCAGTGATATTAGATTAGGAGCAATTAGAACTTTTTATAAGAGTTGGCAACTTGCCAGTTGTTGATAACGTACTATTTCCAGGTTACTGAAACTAACTCTTAGTTTGGGAGGTATATAATTTCTTTAATTAAAAAATTATAGGTAGTAATTTACCCTTTATTTTGAAGATATAACCCACAAAATAAAACAGCAATTACACAAAGCTCAAACTGGAGGGAAAAAAGAAAACTATTCCCTCAACCTTATCACAACAACAAATGTAATCTTTATATATTCCCTTCTAAATCTTCTACATCTAGAAGTGGACAATAAAGAAATATTTTATTATTTTCTTCAGTTTTATGTACATTTTCTGTATTTATATATCTGTTAAACTGCTATACCATAATCGACTCACTATTCCAGTCAGAATGAATGTAATCTTTCTCTGGCTTAAACGCCTTGAATTTGTTTTTACTTCTCATAATCATACATAATGATATGACATTCTTATTATTCAACTTTTCCTATTTATGGCATTATTTCTTGAGGAGTAAAGTAGAATGGCTAGTTTAGAAAGGACAAGGTGTTGTGACTCCAAAGAAATGCATCCATTTATAATTCCATGGAGCATTGCTTTATTAGCAAATCAAAGTCTCCTTTTTCCGGTATTAATATTTTCCATTAATTCCATGGTGAATTGATTTCTAGTAAAAATTGTTTTCTCACAGAAAACTGCAATATATACAAGTCAGCATAGCGCAAATCATTTAATGGCAGGTTGAAAAAGTTGCAGGGAGGGGTTCTTGCAGCTGCTATGCAATGCAGTGCTGATAACCTGTGACACAGGGCAGTAGCAGTGCCCACTTTGAAAATGATGATAGGAGTACTGGTGAGGAGTAGTGTGTTTGGCCTCATGACGAATCGCCATAGGCAGTGCTGCCCTTAGCATTGAGGGCTGAGGCACACTGAACTCATGTCTTTGCCTATAGAGAGCAACTTCTAAGCACAACTGCAGGAGAATCAGCATTACAGAGAGGTTAGTGTACAACACATGGACCGGTGGATTCAATCAATGGCTGGGGAGACCTTGGCAGTCACTGAGGCCAAAATCTCACATACCACACTCACACATGGGATGAATATGGAGGCTTTTGATGGGGGATAAGGAAAAGCATTAGAGGATGGGATGAACCAGAAACATATGTCTATTACTACAAATAAGCCCTATTTTAGTTTTTTTATACCAAGAAAGTTCTGTTTCAGGAAATACAGATTAAAGGAATTCTTCTAAAAATTTTCCATTGACAATGATGACAATTTATGCTTCAAGGTAATTTCAACTATGTGAAAATCATATCATGTCCAATTTTGCATATAAATAAGAAGTACATATTTTCCAAAAGATTTTTCAGCATATATTGAAAATATTATATAATTGGGGCACTTAGCCCATTGGTATATGTACAAATTTTCATATACTGTATTAGAAAATAGATACATTCATTTAAAATATTTATTAAGAATTCATTCTGGGCAAGGCATTAGGTAGGTTAGGAAATTTAAAAAACAATGCATTTGTACTCTGTGATAATTGAAAATGATCCTGTTGATGACATGATTGCAATTAGGGAGATTGCTTCCTTTCATTTTATAGAGATGCCTTTGCCATGTGATCTCGCACTTTTTTTTGTTGTATATATTTTTCAGTTATTTAAATATAACTCATTTGAATAAATTCTTAATTACTCATCTTGCTTATAACAGAGACTGTTACAGTATTCTTACAGGTTTTCTGTGGCTTTTAATTCTGTTCAAGCTGATTGAGTTGAAGTTCTTAGGAATAGTCATCAAAAAATTTTTAATTTTCATGGTATCCTTAATAAAAAATAAAAATAAAGCACGGCTTCCCATGAAGTCTCCTACTTTAATAACTGCCGTCTTTATTGAAACTGCTATGTGGAGTCAAGTGAGAAGAGGACTCAGCTATCAAAGTAAGTACACTGAAGGGACCACACAACAACATCCAGACTCAGCTTTAACCCATTTATTTTCTAGTCTCTTTTTTTAACGTGTGTGCCTAAATTCCTGAAGATAGAACAGGGAGAGACGCCTCAAAAAAGAGAGGTTTAAAGTACCTAGATCTTTGGTGGCCAGGATCCAGAACAATCCGAGCCTGACTTCTGTTACTTAGATCTCATTTCTACTAAATAGGCCTCTGCCAAACCATGATTACATAGAGCCCTTAACTGAAATGCCTTCACCTGTTGAAACTTGGAATTTTCTCTTACAGAATATAAAACATGCACATATCCCTTTACCTATATTACCTAGTATTAAAATCTCCAAGAGCAAATTCAACTTAGTATTTTAATTTAGATCATGTAACATACTTGGCACATGAATATTACTTCTTATGAATTAGTAATTAAAATTTTCCTCTAAAATGTATACTATTGTGTCTTTTAATATTCTTCTTTCAGAAGAGAGAAAAATGTAAATCAGTAGAGGAACAGTTACAATGCAATGTTCAGCTAGTGGCTGGGAGAGGAATGAAGAGAGAAATGAAAAAAATGTGCTAAGACTTCTATCCCTTGGATTTAATTAAAAGCTGCTCTTTTTGTTTGCCTTTTTGGCATGGCTGCAGATTAATTTTTTTTTCATTTTTCTATAAAATTAAAAATGCCCATTGTTGCTTTTTAGTGGATGAAAAAAATTTAAATCAGTCTCTGAAATGATACTGAGAACCAATAACCAGCTGAGAAAAAGAAGAAAAAAAGAAACATAAAGCAACAACAAATAAAATTTTCTAAAAAGCTCTCTATTTCATTTCTCTTACTCTTTAAAAATATTTTTAGGTACAGATGACCATTCTTTGATTTTTTGAATATACAATAATTTATTAAGCAAAAAAGCCTTGAATTAAGGTTCTTAGAGTAGAGCTTTTTGTTTAAGCATATAATTAAAATGCCTTTTGCTCACGCCTTTCTAGTGCTACCCAATATGGAGTTCATTGCATTTTCATTCAGTCAATGATTGGGCTTGTTGTTCCTGCTGTTGGATTCCTAATGCTGAACACATACCGTGTCAGGGAAAGAAGAATTTATTAAACCCAGGAGCTGCCATGGGAATATTTGAGTTTAATAGCAAAATAGGATTCTATTATGCTTTAGATTTGTAGAGTTATACTACGGGTTTTTGTTAAGAAAAATATATTAGCAAAACACTAAACGATTATATCATAGTCTGGAAAGATTTATAGAGATTATCTAGTTCAAATTCCTCATTTTACAAATGAGGATACTGAAACTCAACTAATAAACAGTGAACTGGCAGAGCATCTAAATTTTTATACTTTCGAATACCTTGTTGCAACAAGAGGTACTTAAATAAAAGGGCTGATTTGACTAATATCTATATATGAGTGCTTCTCCATCTGCTATTTCCATATATGAATTTAGTCTGTCTTAAAATATAGATTTTACTATTCTTCAGGTAAAATGAGACCCAAAGATGAGGAGACAACTGCTGTTACTCACAGTTCTCAAGAAGGTCAGAACAACATGCAGGGCCTCATGGGAAGCATCAGACCAGTCGGGTGGCAGAAGGAGTGGGAAGAAAGACAAAAGCTTCGCTTGTGGTTTCTATGGCAAAGAATGGGTGAGGTAAGGCAAACACATTTAGGATTGGCTACTTGGAATAACTTCAGTGGATTCTGGAGTGTGGCGCTTGTTTCTAGTTTTCTAGTATCCGGCCTTTGAATGGCCATTGAATGTAGGCACCTAAAAGAGAGGTATGCAGAACTGTGGGCTCTGGATTTGTCTGTGTGCAAATGAAAGAAATGCTCAGAGGGTAGTTGCGTATGTTAGAGTTGACTACCCCTGTGCAAGTGGGAGTCCCTCCCCAGTCAGCAAGGCCCCACGTGCCAGAGGATCAAGAATAGAGGACATTCTTTTAAATCATTTTATGTTAAAAGACACATCTTTGTCCAGCCATCAGTGGATGGGCATTTGGGCTGATTGCAAGATATATCTATTAGAACTGTGCCACTATAAACACAGGGGCACATATATCACTGGGGTATGCTTTAAATTCTTTTGGGAAGATACCCAGCAGGGAAATAGCAAATGGGACCTCTAATTCTAGTTTTTTGCGTAATCTCCATACTGATTTCCATAGTGGTTGCACTGACATTTATAGCTAAATGGATGCCCATTGAGGCCATACTCTTAAGTGAAATACATAGGACACGCATGTGTGAATACCAAATAGTTTCTCTGGTGTGAGAAGCTGAAAGTGTAAATGAGGACCGAAATGCATGATAGTGAAATAGGAAGAAAAGGTCCAAAGGGGAAGGGGAAGTGGGGGTAAAGGGGAGGATGTGGGAGAAAGGAGAGAAGGAAAAGAAAAAATATGAGAAAAGAAGGAGGAAACAGAAACAAAGTTTTTGTAAATAGAGAGGGTGGAGGGGTTGAAGGGAGGGAAGGGGAATGGGGAAGAAACAAGAATCAAGATATACCATGGACAGGTACAAGTTTCCAATGATGACTATGATCATAATGCGTACCTAAAATGCACGAATAAACTTAATGAATAAAAAATAAAAGAATAAAGTACATAATAAATATAATGCAGATAGTCTTCTGTCAGAAACATACATTTTATTCTGACTGAGGGTGTCACCGCCCCTTAACAAAATCAGTTGTGATGATTAAGATTATAATAACCTGTGGTGGCAATTTTAGTTTTACTTTGCTTTTAGTTAAGCCAGAGTATCACGCAAAATCCTATCTCAGGATTATGTGATAATGTTATTATGTTACAGATAGGTTCTGATATTTCTGGAAGTGAATGCCATTTAAACTTTGACAATAGCTTGAGCTCTCTAAATGAAACATGCCAATATAAACCTCAAGCATACGTAGGGGCTGGGGATTTAGCTCAGTGGTTCCGCTGCCTGCCTTGCAAGTGGAAGGTCCCTTTGAACCCCGGAACAAAAAAAAGAAGAATAGAAACATACACATATTTCTATGACTACCAATGACATTCCCAGATTTGGGATGATAGTTATGTTTATTTAGTTTTGGAATGATAACTCTTTCTGTGGGGAAAAAAGCAAACTGGACTGAATGTTACAATAAGTTATATTCAGAAAGTGGACCTATGTATAAGCTCATGTTCTGAAACTTAGAAAAAAGTCATAGAAATAATTTCAAAAAATGAAAGGTTGGACCCCACCTTACTATCTTTACCATGTTTAACCCAAATGCAACTAAGTTTAAATTTAGAGGTTCCAGAATGTAATTAGCTAAAATTTGGAGAGCAGAAATGTTTGTTGCATGGAAGAAAAATGAATGTATTTGTGGAACTAAGCCTATTTGTGAAATACGCAGAGTTAAGTTTTATACTTACTTTTTAACACTTCCCCCACAAACTCCAACCTAACCTAAACTAACCCAGCCTAGCCCAAGTCACACTGCCAGGCACCCAGTCCCTCCAGCTGCTCCCCACACCCAGAAGTGTACCCATCTGATTCACAATGCTCTGAAATCCTACTTGAAGTTAATACGGGTGCATAATATCAGTGTAATTTTGTACAATTAACGTTCTGCAACTAAGTCACATTAACATATAAAATATGACCAGCCTCCTTATCTATCCAAAGGGTTTGAGTATGGGAAAAAGGATACATTTTATCAAAAGGGAACTTTAGTAGAAGGCAGGGGTGAGTGTGGATCTTCAGCAAGGTGACATGTCAAGAGCACATGGAGTGACTCCATTTTGAAGTAGAGAACTATCAGACGGGCAAATCAACTACTATGTCAGGTCTTCCCTTCAGACTTCCCTTATACAATGGACTTTGAACATTAATTGTTGAAGGTTCTGAGAAGTATTTTAGTCAAAAAATCAGATTAATGGTTAGGTCAGCTTCCTGTTTCTATTTTGCTACTGCTATTTCTGTTTATACAATGCCTTTTCTTTTTCAAAATCCATGTTTATGTATTTTCTAAGATATCCATATTTTCCCATGAGAGAGACACAGAATTTTCAAGGAAGAGCAAGGAAAAAGGGTGACACTTGCAATTTTTTGGGTGGGTGCTTTGTGAATGCTATACCATGAAGCACACGGAATAATAAACCTAACATATATCTAGGGATGCATCCAATGAGGTTACGCTGACCAGTGCCAACATGGAGATACACAGAGAGATGGAACATCTCAATGTGTGAAACCGAAGTATAGGGAATTGGTTATTTTAGGTAAAAACAAAATATCGTATACATCTTTCAGATTTGCTAGAGGTAATCTAAGATAGCTGAGTTACCCAAATGTTCTGGCCAAATATTTCCATGGAGCTATTATTCTAGAATTCAGTATCATGCAGAAATTTTAGTAGGAAAGATCTTTTATCATTGTGCTGCTTTTATTCATTGCCACCAGAGTTGCTACTAGTTGCTGGTTGCTTTCAATTAGGTGGCTGCCTAACAGAAAGTTTGTCTTTCTGTTGAAGAAAGTTGGCTTTTAAACTACATCTCTGATCATTTTTGTGTGGTCTTCAGTTGCTGTAAAGATATAAAAACCACAAAATTACCATGCTTCATTTCGTAATTTGTATTTCCTCGATTCATATGACTGCGAAGTGTGAAAAGGGCTAATTTTAAAAAATAGTATAAAGGATAAGAGGGCTCTTATTACATATAGGCTCATTAAATGATTAAATAAGTTGACTGTTATTAGGTTTCCTCTGCTCTCAATACTTTTACTTTACCTTTTGATTGTGTCTTTATAGTTTCTGTAGTGAAGATACAAATAGCAACAACCAAAACCTCCCACTACCTCCAAACAAGAACCCATTTAAAACATAAGATTTCTACCTAATTTGAAATTTCTGCCAATAATTCCACCAGAAGATGTGCCAAATAAATGAATATTTTTAGTTTTATGAGCTAAACAGAAGATACAGATCTGTGATTGAAGATAAACAATCTGTCAGCTAAATATTTAAAAATAACAAATCATTCTCTCCTAATATACAGCATTAAATCACTTTTGAAGCTCTGATTGATTTTTGTCCGGAAGTTCTTGTTTTTTCCCTCTCTGGGGGATAGTTAACTAGTTTGTCTAAAAGGATGTTAACCTTTTCAACTAGCAACTGGATGTCTGGGAGGAAAATGTCTGCTTTTGTAGACTTCCTCCTCCAGGTAGTTTATGTAGCCTGTTATTTTGACCTTCATCTACGGCTGTTATCATAGGTATTGTGGTTCTTGTCAAAAGAGTGCATTTTAAAAAGGAGCCATTTATAACTCAAAACAATATTTTTTTCCTCATCATTTTCATTCTCTGAGTCTAGATGATGAGGAAACATCCTTGAAAAGACGCTTTACCTTGGCACATCACTCTAAAATCTTAAATAATGTTGTCATGTGAATTGATATTGTATTTTATTGGGTCACTAGACACTTAATAGTATTTGTTTGAGAAAATGTGTTACTGATTAAATACTATGGTTCTTTTCCTTAAAAAATAATAAAACAAAATACTTTTTTCTGGGTTTGTTTAATAAAGATCATTTAAAGTTGCAAAAGAGCTCTTCTCAAGAGATTCCTTCCACTTTTTCTATCTTAATGAGCGCTCAAAACATTATAAAAGAAAGTCAGAACACCATTTGGGAAGTTTTCCATAGAGTTGTAGAAATGTACAGATTTATGTAAATCATATTACCTATCAGTGTTTTCTTCAAAGCTATCTTTCTTACCCTGTTAAATTCTTTTATTGGTACATTTTAGGTATACAATACAGTTACATTCATCATTGGGAACTTGTACCTTTACATGATGTGTCTTGCTTCTTATTTTTTCCCCATTCCCCTGCCTCCCTTTAACCTCTCCACACGTCTCTATTTGTTGTTTCCATTTATTTCTTATCGCTTATTTTTTTCCTTGCCATCTTTGAAGAGGCTTTTCATGTAAGAATAGCTTTCAAGTTCTGTGTCATGGAGACATAACCCATGTTTTACTGGGAATTTTGGCCTCAAGAAATTTATAACCTGATCATTTGCTAAATGAAAGCAGTGTAGTCTGAGTGCACTTTAAGCTTCCCAAATTCTTATCTGGAAAATACAACATTCTTACCTTGAAGTTGATTTTATTATCTGTTTTAGATTATGACCTGGCATTTTGACCTGATCTTTATAATTTGTAGTACAATTTATAGCAATTTGTAACATGGGCTCCCCACTCATCCTCTGTATGAAGTGTTTGTTTTACCCTCAATTCACATAAAGCATTTGTGAGTACAAGTATTAATTAGTGAGCTCTCTCTTGTTTGAAGCCTTACCTCTCACATTCGCCATCTGCTAGAAACATTACTACCTAAAGGAAGTAAATGACTGAGGTCAAGAACTCGGGCTACTTGAACTTGCATAGTATATCTGGGCTCCATCTCCAAATTTTAAGCTGTCTAGGCATGTGGCCTTATGCAGATTACCTTCTCTGTATCTAAGATCCCTCATTTGCAAAATCCAAATAAGAATGTGATAAAGCCCTCAGAAGTGCACTGTAAGTTTAGCTAGAGAATTTAATTAGGTAAAATGCAAGGATCTGTTTTTGAAAGGGCTGATGCATGTTCTGGGACTGGTGGAATGAGGCCTCTTCCTTTGGGCTTGTCACTCTTGCTCCCTGGGTCATGTGCTCTAATAGGCCCACGTCAAGAACACAGTCAGAAGTGTGTAGTTGTTCTCTGAGGACCTGAGAGGCTTTTTATAGCCTGTTCAGTTAACTGCTCCTCAGAGGAACAGAAGTATATCTTACCCCGTTTTAGGTCACCTTCTGTATCCTCAAGCATAGCTGCATGAAATAGACTGAATTAGGGGCAACCAAGAGTGGAGATTTTCTTTTTACATATTATTGACTATTTCCTTTCCTTTCCACTCTGTCTTTTTAGGGAGGAATTACAGGCTTTGCAACTTTATTATGTCTATTAGAATAATCTAGCATTCTTTGATGCACAGCAATTTAAGTTCTTATTTATTATATTTAATATTATTATTTTTATTGAATTATTATTCACAAGATCAGAAATTCTGTCTTGTAAATGTTCCAGTGTTAAAATATATCTTTAAAACACAAGTAGAAAATATTAGTAGTCACATTTATAATCACATATAATTAATACTGTGACTAATATGGTAATCATAAAAGTATAAAAACTTTAATTTGTTTAATACTTTAAATATGCCTGACACTTAGCATTTATTAATTAATTTGGTATTTCCAACAATCTTTATAAACATTTCTACATTTTAGTGAATAAAGTGAATTTCAGAAAGTTGTTGCAGCATCTCAAATTGCACAAGTATATTTACTTCAGAAGCCACATTCTTTCTCCCTGAAACCATATGTGATGGTGACTTAGTGACAGATTTTAACTTTCCTTCTCTTTGTATGAGGGTGTTATTAGAACATCCTAGCAAATATCTCAAAAAATGTAGTGTCATTTATTTGGATGCCTGGTTTGAAGGCTTTTTCATTTGGGTCAAGTAGTCTCACAGTCTGATATAATGATTTCCCTAGTATGATTTTCTATACACAGCTATCATCTACTGAAGATTTTATTTGTTTGCTTTTGCTAAATGCAGTAGTGCAATTTGATGGCTGTTAAGACAAACAATAGTCACTTCAAGCCAAAGAAAGGGCAGAAATTTTCTTTGACTTTTTGAACATGTTTTTGACAAACCAGGAAATTTTTTTGTATCTTGTCTGATAGGTGCTTAATTCAAATTTGGGATCAAAAGAGCTAATGTATTGAAAGTTATTTTTATTTTTTCAAAGAAAATAAAAATACTTCTTGAGAAACACTTTATAAGTCATTTCCAGCAGGACTAGAGCCATCTTTCCCCACTCTTATTTTCTGTCTTTGCTGTGAGATCTGTGAAAAATAAGCACAGATGAGAGGACACAATGACATCTGCCTTCTTGCTTTGTGGTTCCATAAATGTGACTTCTGTGGGATGCAGTTTTACTGATATTGGTAGGAAGGGGAATCCATTTTTCATTATCGAAAATAGCTTTTATTTCCCATCATTGAAAAAGACATTTGTGCATCACAGGAAAGTACAAGCTTGGAATGTAGAAAGTGTCAGGATAAATTTAGCTTTTGTCTTTCTCTCGATCTCAATTTGGATATTGTTCACAAGATGAGTACCGTTCAACCCTCAGCACCAGGGAACTTTGGGAAGGGTGGGAAATGGCACAGGTGCACTGGACAGTGAATAATCAGATACAATTCGATCAATGGCTGGTTTTGTCTGTCCTCCCAGGATGGCCTTTCATTCCTTCCCTCCCTTACCCCTGTTTTTCATGGTCACGCTGTGAGATAAATAATAAGATCAAAGCATTGGACACCAATATTCTGGCCACAGTACAACCTAATAAATTACTGTCCTATGTGTACTATTTCTTGTCCTTCTGCTGTTTTCTTTAAAACTTTTTTATCTTTTTTGCAGCTATTACACATAGAACACAAAAATCTATTAGAAGCTTAACCGATAATGTATATATAAAAGTATGGTGAATATTTAAATGTCAAAAATTTAATATAGTAAAAAACAAATTCCATTAATCCCCCTTAAAATACTTTCCCTCACTTTACACTTGTCCCATTGTTCTTAGCAAGTTCTCAGAAAGTTGCAGTAATGATGGGGTAAATGTGTTCAAAGTAAGAGGAAATATTTTGAGGAGCTTTCATGACAATGTGTCTTTTACTGTAATAAATGTTTAACATTTACATATTCACTATATTCTGGAAAAACTGGCTTTTGATATGCCAAAGACTAAAACTGGACCCATGTCTCTCACCATGCACTAATCTGAAATCAAAATGGACCAAAGATCTAAATATTAAAACAGAAACACTAAATCTTCTGGAAGAGAGACTAGGTAGAACTCTTGAGGACATAGGGGTGGGCAAAGACTTTATGAACAAAACCCAGACTGCAAGGGAGATAATCAAAGAATCAACAACTATTAAAAAGCTTTTGCACTGCAAAAGGAATCACCAGCAGAGTGCACAGCCAACTCGCAGGGTGGAAGAAAATTTTAGGCAGTCGTTCCTCAGACAAAGGACAAATATCTAGAACATACAAAGAATTGAAAGAAAATCAGACCCTTCAAATTTAAAGACCTAATCCAAAAATTGGCATCTGAAATGAATAGACATTTCTCAGTTGAAGAAGTATAAGTGGCAAATGAATATATGAAAAAACATTATTGGTCATGTGAGAGATGCAAATTAAAAGAATGCTAAGATTCCAGTTCACTCCAGAAAAAATGACTAACATAAGGAAATCAACCAACAACAAATGCTGGCGGGGCTGTGGGGAATGAGGAACCTTGTTTCACTGTGGGTGTAGTGCAGACTGGTGCAACCACTGTGGAAATCAGTCTGAAGATACCTCAAAAAACTAGAGGCTCCATTTGACCCAGCTATTCCCCTGCTGGGTATCTTCCCAAAAGAATTAAAAGCATACCACAGCGACAATTGAATACCCACGTTTATCGGGGCACAGTTTGTAATGGCTAAACCTTGGAAACAGCCCAAATGTCTATCAACTGATGAATGGGTAGAAAATACGTTGTTTTTATTTCTATGTAATAGCTTACTACTCAGCCAGAAAGAAAGATAAACTTGAGACATTTATAGCTAAATGGATGTACCTTGAGACCATACTCCTACATGAAATAAATTGAACACATGTGTAAATATTGCATTGTCTCTCTGGTGTGAGAAACTGAAAGGGCAAATAAGAATAAAAATGTACAATAGATGATGTGAAATAGGAAGAAATCGTTCAAAAGTAATGGGAACCTGAGAAGGGGAGGGGAAAATGAATGAAGAGAAAAGAAAAAATGAGAAAAGAAAGAATAAAATGGAAACAAAGCTTTTGTAAATAAGGAGGAAAGAAAGGGTTGAAGGGAGAAGAGAGGACTGGGAGAAAAAGAGGAACCAAGAAATATCATATACTGGGCCAGGGATTTAGCTCAGTGGTTCTGCTGCCTGCCTTGTGAGCGCAAGGACCCAAGTTCAATCCAGGGTACCCCCACCACCACCACCACCAACAACAACAAAAACAACAACAAAAAAACAAGATATAGCATGTACAGGTACAAATTTCCTATGATAAATGTGATGGTTACGTATATGTAAATTGAGCCAAAAAATTAACAAAGTTAAATAAATAAATTTGCACCATATTTATTCCCCATATATTCTGATCACCATATATTCTGTATATTTGCATTTATGTGTACATACATGTGTATCCACACACATATAGACACAAATATATATATATATATATATATATATATATATAAAACT
>NW_022900938.1:37130564-37137669 GCF_012274545.1 Fukomys damarensis | reverse complement strand
CTTATATACACACATAACAACTTGAATTATTGACATTTGCTCAAAGAATTGAATTTTGAGGAACAACTTTTTAGGGCTTTGAAGTTCAGATCACATACTTAGTCACTGGTAAGCTTTTGAATTTGGAGGAAATTTAATACAAATAAAGATTATCTCAAGATATACTTTTCAACATTCTGGGTTTCCTTTAACTTTAAACCCTTTTATTAAAAATGCTCATGGTAGAGGATAGAGAATGATGTGTCTTTGTGTAGTCAAATTAGAGGTGAGGATGGGTGTGCGGCTGAATGATGAGTCTGTGACTACTGGATGGCAACTATTAGCCATTTATACAGCTTGGTATCGCAAAATTCCCAGTTTTGTCAGATACTTGGAAAAAGGGAGATTTTGTACTTGTAACCCATCGTTATTTCAGTGGCAATTCTAGAGAAAGGGAGGGCATTATTTTAACAATTATACTTGTGTATTCTACAGACATCATTGCAATACAGAGTCTCATACATCATTCTAAAGGAGCAGATTTGCGTAACAAATATTAACTTAGAGGCTTTCATCAAACTCTTGTAGTGAACAGCAATCTTCGTTTTTCAAAAACGCATCTTTATGCCCAATTTCAACAAATTCTGTAATTCATCTTTGTACATCGATAAAGAATAAAAACAGTTCAAATGGGAAGAGGAACAAGGGAAGGGGGAAGGGAGAAAGAAGGATGGGAAAAGAAAAAAGAGAATAGAAGGGAAAAAATGGAGACAAAGCTTTTGTAAATAAAGGAGGGGAAAAGGGGTTGAATGGGGGAGGGGAATGGGGGAAAAAAGCAAGATATATCATGGATGGGTACAAATATCCTATGATGAGTGTTATCATTGTGTATATCTAAAAGGTACCAATAAAATGAATTTAAAAGAGACTACAGAGTACTTAATTTCCCAATGAAAATCCTGTGGTGTAAGGGTGTTAAGTGACTTAAGGTCATAAAGTAGGAGACTTAGAACATAAAATCAGTAGTCCACCAATTCCTTCCAACCTCAGCTCCACTCCCCATCAACAAATAAACACTCACTCTTGAATAATGACAACGAACTATAATACAACATTTCATTTGAAAATCACAAGTTAAAGTTTCACTCTTAGTATATTAACTTCATTTTACAGATAAAGAAAGACAGTTTCAGGAATTCGCCTCCTAGGTACACTGGCTTGGAAATGAGAGGCTGGGAAATGTTTGTGATAGCTTTCCGATTCTTAGCTTTGAGAACAAAAGCATATGATCGCTTTCCACCTCTCAAAGAAGTCTGCTTTGCTCCCTTTGTTTTGTGATAGGATACTTAACAATTCTTTTTTTGTCCAAAACATGGAAATAAAAGTCATATTCAGATCAAGCATTCTAGCTTGAAGATAATTTTATAAAGAAGGGAAACACAATCATTAAGAAGATAATATAAGTAAAGCTGAAGTTTGGCACAGAATTTCTGTAAAGAAATGTTGAAAATGGTACTGTAGCAATATCAAAATAATACTGTGAAGGCACAGGAACTAATGTTAATGGTGCAATAAAAGTTATACATGATGTGTCTTTAAAGACTTGGAGAAAAAGGCATCTTATCTATTGGACTGTGATGGTGGAGTCTTACATATACTTGTATAGAAAGTTGCTAAATAAATGAATTTTGGTTTCAACTCTATGAATTTTTAGAATTTCCTTTCATTTTTAAAAAAGAGATATCTGTTACTACTTTAGCTTGATCATTGAATTTATTCATTCCCTTCCCCCTTCCAGGTGGTATTTGAGTAGCTAAATAAGACCAAGGAAAATAGAATACAAATACACAAACTCAAGAAATTTTGAGTTTATGGAAATTCAACTTGGACTTTGAGCTTCTCTCAGTTAATTTTAATAAGATAGGAGGATATGTGTGAAAGTACAACTCAGGCAAGCAAATCTAAGAGGGACTAAGCTAAGTGAGTAACATGAGTTCAAAATCTGGTGGTACTCCATTGAAGGTGGTGCATGTCTAATCTCAGCACTCTGGAGGCTGAGGCAGGAGGATCACTGTGGGTTCAAGGCCAGCCTGAACTATTTAGTGAGATGATATCTTAAACAACCTAGTGGTTTCTTTTAATCCAAGGACAGAATTTACTTACCAATATGGATGAATATAGGCAAGGATGTGCCTAAGACAATCTTCCTTCCATGTCATGGGTGAAGAAAGAGCTGGAAGGCAGAAGTGGCTGGGATGTAGTATAGAAAGGGCCAGCGCATGAAGATCCAGGCAAGATGATAGCAGTTTTGTGCAGAGAGGTTATCCAGCAGAGTTAAGCTCGCTTGCCCTGTGGCCTGCAGCCACAGCTCCAGTTCCTGTAGCAGTTCTCCAAGTTCTTGATCCTTGGCTTTTGCTGGGCTGCATATCTGGCACCCCAGCCCACAGCTCCACTGGCTTTTTGGCCCTTGCTGCTCTCCATAATGCTGCCTCTTGGAGTCCATATGGAATGAAGAGCCAATTCCAACTTCCTCAGTACTAACTCTCACTTGACCTTGGCAGACTTCAATCTTGGCATGCCTTGTGAAAGGGCAAGCAACACAAAGTCGGGCCTGGTCATGATCTGGTGCATCATACTGGCCACTGACTTAAGCTCTAAGCTGTGGAAATAGAGTGAGCTACCCAGTACTGAGGTGCTCTCCAGAAGGTCATCTTATGAGAAGATCATCTTTTGAGGAGAAAGTCTTGGCGTAGCTTGGGCACAGATGGTGGTAGCTTGGCTAAGCCAGACCCCAAACCAACATCAATTGATCTCATTACCCAAGAACTGTGTGGTTTTTATTTTGTTTTTACTGAAGTAAACCATCAGCTTTTGCTCTTTGAAATTCACACTGACATACATTCGTAGATCTTTAAAATAGTTTTTGATAATCTAGGCTAAATCCTACTAATATATACACATATACCATGAGTCAACTCACTCCACAGATATGCATAATGTTCATTAACCAAAATAAACCAGAATTTGAATTTATGGCTGATTCATAGAGTTTAGGAGACACTCATGTTTCAATTTGGATTTCCATGTTTTCTTCCAAGTCAGATATATACCACACTTGGACTCACTTTCCTATGCGCCACAAACAGCTGGAGCTTAGTGGCTTTAGTCCATTTGAGACCAGCTATGCACTCCCTAGCTCTCTATCTGCATCACCTACTCATCTAGAACCACTCGCCAGAGGCACTATCTCTAATCACCATCATGTTAGAAATTTGGGTTTAAAAGTATTAATTGTGGAGAAAGTTAAAAATTTAATCCACAACTGGAACCAAGTGTGGGTTGCCATTGCAGTGCCACCTGTCAACTTGCTCCTCACTCCCCGCACTTGTCACCTGCTTGGTCTCTGAGGCTGTTGCGTGTGAGACACCGCAAGTCATCCTTTGTGTACCTTTTTCTCCTGAGGAATCTGAGGCCCACAATTGTGCCAAGCCTGTTAGTCAGGATTATATCTCTGAGGGCCCAGGTTTAAGTTTAGGAGGAGTCCTTTTTCAGACACAGTTTATATTTCATTTCTATGTAGATGCATATTTTAAATAGTGAGCATTGTATATTGCACATTTTCCTGTCACATCAAATCAAATTCATTCCTATGGTCGATTTTTCAAATTGGCAATTGATCGCATGTAAATAGTTTTGAAGTGGGAAACAGTGAGGTCCCCAGCCAGATAACTCTTTTAACATAAAGATAGGAGCAAAAAGTGGCTTTTAACATTTCTGGAGGCTAAGCAAGGGAATCCTGTGAGTCTTTAGAGGTTTGTACTTCCTTATGTACCTCTTTTTACATATGTGAGGCTTAATTCCATGGGAGTTTCCCTGGGAATACAGCAGGCAGGATTTACACAAAGCAGAGCAGCACAGATGGGGAGAGCAAGGAGTTCTGAGTCCGTTATGCTCTTCTGGTGACAGATTACAGAAGTAGATAAGATTACTCAGGTACATTCTACAAAGAGCATAGTTACCTAGTTAACCCATAGGTTCCTAATAACACAGTTAACCCAGAGTTTCCCATTTCATATGAAGGGGTGGTCTCCTCTCTCAGTTTGAAAATTTTGATATAGATATTATGAAATCATTCTTCACAATTATAACTTGACTTCTTCCCCATAGGCATTATAAATATACTCCTAAATTACAGTCTTTGGAGAGTTATGGTGTCAGGGGGATGTATAAAGACTTTTTAGGAGATAAAGATTTATCTATTATAAAGTCTATGTGACCTAAATGAGATTATTTCTTTGAAAACATAATTTCATGAAGTCATGAGTTTGTTTAACAAACACAAAACATACCATACATCATATTTATAAATCACTTTGCGTTATTTTATTGTCTGTATATCTATGCCCGAGTTGAATAGTAGTTCTATGTGGTAGTCCTGCATAATCTAGAAAAAACCCACAGAAAAGAGTCATCAAATTTAACATGCAGATATGGGGCTGGGGGCTGCGATTAGATTTTCAAGAGATACATGCACACGAACACAGGAACTTGAGTACCTAGGCAGAGGAAGACTTTGAAGTGTGACAAAAATATATGGTGCCTGGTTAAGTAAAAAATTTTTTTTATTTTAAAGACACACTGCCATCAATCACCCTCAAAATACTCTGCTTTGCTTCTCACACACCTTTCCCACAATTCTTGCCCCTTTCTGAAGCGGTTCTGGAAGTCTTCTTTCCTTTGTGTCTTTTGTTGTGCCTTGCTGACCTGAATTCTTTCAAACTGTTTACTTTTCATGGTCATTTTGACTTTGGGATAGAGCCCAAAGTCACACAGTGCCAGATGCAGTGGATGAGGACGCACCGAGTGTTTTTAAGGTCTGCCTTTGTGTTGAAAGGCACTCAGTAGTGGCATGCACTGTATTTTTTTTATCACACCTTGTAAAGTCACTCATGAAAGACTTACAGAACTGCTGTAGAAGGTACAAACAATGATGGGCAAGTACGTTTGAAGTGAGGGAGAATATTTTGAAGAGGAGTCATGGCCGTGTCTTTTATGGTAAAAAGTTTTAAAAAATTAAACAGTCATTATTTTTCTAATCACTCTTTGGGTGGAGACTTGGACGGACTCTTCTCCTTTGCCCTCCCCTCCACCTCCCTCTTCTCCCTCCTGCCCTCCACTCCCCTCTCCTTCCTCTCTCTCCCTTTCTCTTTCAAAAATGTTACAGTTACAGATTCTCTCAACAATATAAAATGAGGAAAGGCTCATTCACGAAAAACGCACCATTTCCATATTTTCTCTCTCACGTTTGTGTTGCTAAGTAGAGACAGTTCCCAACTTCTTCCAAAATGGCCCCAAAGAGAGTATTTTAAGGTTTTTTCATTATGCATTAACTTTTATATAGCATTCCTTTTTTAAACATTATTTTTACACAGAAAACTTGAGAAAGAAGAAATGATATAGAAAATTATTATTGGAAAAAACCTGCAAAAAAAAAAATCTAAATTGTACATTATCTTGCCGGTAAAATCTGAGTCCTGCTGTAGATTTCCCAAAGCATATTGGCTCTGGGTTTCTGGGGGAAGGTACTCTGGATCTCTTTTAAAAAGCACACATGCTGCTCCATGTGGCGAAGCAGCTGCTAAGGTAATGATGCATTTTTAGTGAAAAATACCATAAATAAACATTCAAAAAATCATATGAAACTCTCTCCAACTAAGCACAAAATTTGGCAGCAAGTTAAGAGTAAAAATATTATAAATGATAAGATAATGCATCGTTCAACCATTTCCAAATCTTATTTGTACCTACATATTTATGCTCATATTTATATAACACATATCACCATTACATTTACCTTTCCAACATGTCCAAGAATTTATTTCATGATTTTCAATGTTAATATGTTGCAAAGATCTAGAGGACCCATGACCAAACTCCTCTAACACTACACTAAATTAAAAAAATTATATGACCTATAACTTTTTTGTTTCACCAAATAAAAAAAGACTTTGTTTTCTGAATATCATCTAGAAGGCATTATTAGAAAATAAAATTTAAAAAATTTTATCTGATTATTACCTACTTCTAAGATATACTAGGAAGTGATTTATATGTATGAAGGAATCTAAATCATAGTACCAATTCTTTTCTTAAAATTAATTTTATTGGTACATTTTAGGTATACAGTATAATGACATTCACGATTGGAAATTTGTAACTTTACATAGTATATCTTGATTTTTATTTTTTCTCAGTACCAATTATTAAGCTGAAATAACTAAAGTTGGCAGTTCATTCACAAGACAGTTTAGGACCACATTAATTGTCTAATAGCAGAGAAAATAATTAAGAATTTACTACCTGAATATGAATACTAAAAAGATCTCACAATTAGCTAGATTCACAAAAATCACTGTAGAATACACTAAGGTCTGAACTGCAGGGATTCATCATACTATATTTAACAGGTAACATCACCAATGTGAAAACACTCAAATAATAAAATGAATGTATTACTTCAATAGTACTGCAGGAAGTACAGCAAATGGATTTTCTTCAAATAGACAATCTATACAAAGTCTAAAAGAATTACTCACAGCTCACTTCTGGCCCCGGAGCTTTATTCAATAGCTAAAGAAAAATCTTTTACAGTACTACAAGAAAAACTGTCAATTTAACAGATAGAAAACTAAATTATAGCTTTTTCGTTGTTGTTGCATCAGTATGGGTTACTCAGAACTTTGACTAACAATTATTTATTTATGAATCTAGCTTGCTCTTTTTGTGAAACTGGTTTATTGAATACATTGACAATCTACCAACTTCAGGAGTTACTAGAAATATCTGTCAAAAGGAGAGGTGGAGAGATAAACGAAAGTCTAGGAAAGAATGAATAAGAGTCAGAGAGGAAAGAGAATAACAAATTATGTTTAGTTTGATCTCTATCTTCCCTTCCCCTCTGTCCCTTATTTTTCTTCTTTGTCACCCTTCTTTCTTCCTTTCCACCTCTATCCCTCTCTTTTATTCTTCCTCTTTCCCTTTGTTTCTTTCAAATCTATTGTTACCAGATTGAATGGCTACTAAATCAGCTTTTTTTTTTTTTTTTTTTTTTTTTTTTTTTTTTTTT